>NW_016909819.1:317985-345402 GCF_001483705.2 Eufriesea mexicana
ATAGAGTCAATCTTTGTGTTTACAATAGTTTATTTAGAATTGCTGTCAATATTTAAATATTATTATATAAATATATCAATTTTTCAATTGTTAAAAACCGATAAATACCGATAAATAATAATTGTTTAAAAAGTAAACATGAGTTAATAAGAGTGAGAGAGAGTGAGAAGAATTTTCTAAATAGTGTGAATCTTTTTGTTTAAAATATTATATTGCGAATTTATATTAATATTTAAATATTATTATACAAATATATTAATTTGTTAACTGTTAAAAAACGTACAAGAAATTGCTTTCCATCTCTATCCACAAATATGACTATATGAATATATGAATATTAATAAATTAATATTTCTGCGATTGAGAATTGCTTCGTTGAAAAAGACGATTTATAAATTTTCCTACAGAATACTGTTATCTAATTAAAGCAATTAAATATCGCATCTTGCATTCGCGTATAATTCATCGAAGGTAGTTATTTATTTCCGATATTACATATCGTAATAATTAGTGTAAAATGATATTTACCCGCTGGCTTAAATTTCAGATTAAACAAATTAATAGGTGATCCAATAATCGAGGTTTTACTATAAATAAAAGCTGCAGAAGTATTAAAAATACGCAAAGTTTTTATACTCGCGGACGAGAATATTTTTGTCCTGCTAATTGATTACTATATTCTGAACCTATGTTTACGTCGATACATTGTAGTCGTCACGCGTTATCTTTGACAATGTGTACATATTATCGGAAAATTGTATGATACGTGCTGTAAACAGAATAAAATGTACATAAACCGTTATTTCTGTCGTTAACAAATTTTCCCCATTATCCGGACTTTTGATTATCCGTTTAAACGGAATAAACGTTTACTATAGACAGTGGTAATTGACGTTAAATATTAAAAATTTGGCGTGCGTATTTTAAATGAAAATAACCATTGAAACCCCCGTTGTTGATGAAGAAATATGAAATTAATTAACGCAAATTTCGCTCTCTACAGTTTACGAAAGAAGCACTTCCGGTGGCTTCAATTCCAAACAGTCGAAAGACGGAAGGGTGGTAAAACGTTGACGAAGAGGGTAGGTTTATCCCCGCAATGGAGTATTTTTCTTGCATTAACGTGATTAAGTTAAGTTCATTTTAAAAGCAGCTACCTAGTGTTTGCGTTCGATAGCGATGCATTTGTCGGCAATTGAAACGATTAAAGCGGAAAGGGGTTGACTTAAAATGATCGATTTACGTTTAAATTGTGGAAGATAATTTAATTGCAACGAAAATGTTTAACTCGATGAATCGGTGGGAAGGGAGAGAGAATGAGAGAGAACTATGTGTTACGTTCGATGAAATTAACCAAACTAGATTTTTCATATGCTTTGGATTTAATCGACTGCAAATAGTGTAACAAAGAATTATTAGCATAAAGGTTATTAGTTTTATCCCAACATTTTTTCATTCCATTTAATTGTAACTTAGAAATACACCATTTAAAGTAATAAATTTAAATTATTATAATTACTAAAAGGAATAAAAAATTTAATTTAATTCACAATTTAAAGAAAAATATATAATTATTCTTGCCTTGAATTCTGTATTAAATATGCCTGTCCTATTCACAATTAGAACTCGTAAAACTGATGAGAATATAAATCAGAAATAAGAAGAAAAAGTAACCTACTTTTCTTTTATTCGTTTCTCATACTTCCATCCTGGTATTCTTGAGTGTGATGTATAGTAATCCTCAGTATTAATATATAATAATAATCCGAAACATTCTAATATTTACTACCCCACAATCAAACGCATTACATTGTTAACATCATAGAATATTTGCAATAACAAATAACAATAATCAATTTTTCTTGAAAAGCATTGACTTCAGACTCGCGTTAATTACACATTTGTTATATAATAATAATTCGAAACATTCTAATATTCAGTATCCCACAATCACAGGCATGGTGTAGTTAACAACATGGAATATTCGCAATAATAAATAGCAAAGATGAATTTTTCTTGAAAAGCATTGACTTCAGACTTGCGTTAATTACACATTTATTATATAATAATAATTCGAAACATTCTAATATTCAGTATCCCACAATCACACGTATGGTATTGTTAACAACATAGAATATTTGCAATAATAAATCACAAATATCAATTTTTCTTGAAAAGCATTGACTTCAGACTTGCGTTAATGACACATTTGTTATTCCCCTCGGCGAGTACTATAAATTCTTAATGCCCTGTGTTATGTATTCTGGATGCCCGTATATTAGAGCCCAGTGAACGTGATCGAGCTATCATCCAAAAGGTCCATTACATCTTCCTATTAATTAAAATAACGAAGCTTCCGCCGACCTTTCACAGAGGTGTTCAGCTGGCCTAGTTTCGAATAGCAGACAGAACATATCCCCCGAAAGGCGGTCGTATTGTATCAAAAGCGTTCTAAACCGTGGCCAGAAGGCACGGGTGCGCAGGCTAGAATGACTCGACGAATTCGCGGATTTCAATCCGCCTGCAGCCCCTAAACCGTTGAATTCCGCAAAAGAGAACTCGTCCATTCGCTTCTCTCCGGTAATTGCACTCCGTTCGCGGAGTTTCGCGTTCTTACAAACCATTTAATGTCGTTCACCGGCAACTGGAAAACTTTCGGGCCGGGTTCTTCTGGAAAGGACCCCTTCACGGAGTTTGCCGCCCAGAATGATCAAGAAACTGTTCCCGTTGGCCTTTTCTCTCCGGGCTGCTGTGAAATTATCTTGATTTTTACGAGTTAATGACGGATCGTCGTTAAGCAACGGTGCCTGTCTCTCTGAGTGACAAGAAAGGCTCGAAGTGGAGGATCGTCCGAGGAAATGGTACGAGCGAAAATAAAACGATCGAACACGAAAGGTTTATGATAAAAGAAATTTATTAAACGCGTTGACGATCACGGGAAAAGCCATTATCGCGTCGTAATCGTTAATTTTATCCAATTTTTAATTTGCACACCGTGTTCTCCAGTATAACACGTCAATTTCAATTTTTCTTTATTATTGCGAATTTTTACATTTAGCTTTAGTTCACCTAGATGATATTCTGCGATGTAATGTACTTTTTGTCATTACCATCGTATATTTTCTTCGTCCATCATATTCTAAATCCTTTTTTGATTACTTCGAGTATTAGGAGAGTACATTTATAATGCACCATAAATAAACGTCACGTGACAAAGCATACTATAGTAAGAATTATTATTACCCTTTTTCTGCACCAATAGAAATTTGCTGTCGCCCAATTTAAATGGAAAAATTTTTGCCACGTCTTTGGCAAAAACAGGTACCCATGTTGCATATATACACACACATTGAAGTCACGTTCAACCTCTACTCGCCTTTCGTTTCCTTAACCTGAACGAAACAATTGATCAAAGATACCGATCCTTTACTCCTTAACACTTTGACTGCCACGTGTTTTTTATTTGGTACGATAAAATTTCCATTATCTTTAGAATATAACGATGAATTATCAAACAATGTAGCAAAGAAAGGAAAAGAATGACGCAAATTATTAATGTCATCGTCTATTAAAAATTCTCAATTTATTTACGTTGCTCAAATTTTCAAAGAATGGTTGGAATAAAACAAATATAAATTTAAAGAATCAGCTGGTGACAACCATGGGCCCACTGAGAAGACAAGCACCGGACACTGATGACCACCATGGCAGTCAACGTGTTGAGATACGCTATGGTCAAACCGAATTAATTTTCCAGAGCGAGCAGAAATTCTCCTCAGAGAATTCAACTCATTAACAACTTCCCAGAAACAAGAAATGGCTCCTGGAGACGGTAATCCAGATTACGTCCCCGAATATCATTTGCTGGCCACAACCCGTCGTTAAATCGTAAACTAGAAACGATCCTGTTCCGATTTCTAAATGAATCAAGGCGGAACTGCCGCGAAATGTCTTTGAAACGTCGGTTTTGCGGACGACAACGAGGAACGGTGTTAAAGGCTCGTTTGAAAACCACGAAATTTCCGGTGATTCCAAGTTCGTCGGAATACTGCACCGAAAAGCTGTGTGTAATCTTGCGATCCACGGCCGTAATTAACGCACGTGGCTCGATGGACCGAAAAACAGCCGGATTATCCAGCTTGTTGCTTGCCAGCGGGCCGACGAGAAATTTCGGCCGACGTTTCCGCTAGAACGCTGGCATTGCACCAGACTGATTGATCTATGAAGATAAAATGAAGTGTACCAGCGAGTGACATGGTGAACTCGAGCAGATTCAACGCGTCGTTTAAATTGAACGAGACTTGGACTTCGCAGATGTGTGTGTCTCATTATCTCCGGTGGTTTCGTCTTTTATTGGGTTTTGGTACATACCAAAATTGCTCGATTAATCGTATGCTTCGGTGAAATATTTGATTCGTGATTATACTGATTACTGGCGGTTTCAGAAGTAATTTTTTATTATTTATGCGTTGAAATTGCTTCGTGAAATAATTACGAATAGCATTGATAGACTGGATGGAAATTAAATTTTCACAAGTGGCGTATTAAACTTATCAGGATCATGCATGATCGGTATTAGAAAGTTCATAAATGTGGAGTATTATTTTGTAAAATAATCTGTAAATTATTTTCTATCGCCATTGATTAATATTACAAGTCTGTTTCTGTAATACTGTCTCAGCAATATCTTAATATCACTCGTGGCTTTTCTATAACTTCCTTTCTTAAGATAATTACGCACAATTATCGACGTGTATATTCCAAAAACAACATCATTTCGAAGTATCATAATCCAAAAAGCACATAAAATTGCCACCAGACCCATTTAGTTATGGATTAATACGTATTAAAATTACCAAAAGTTTACGCGAATATTATTCCAAAACTACTTACAATTTTCAAATGAACCTAACTTCGTAAGAAGTCTTGAAACCTCCTCTTTGAAATGCTTTTTGTTTCATATCGATGCGACTTTTCGTTTTCGAGATATCGTCGTTCGAAGCTGAGCGTAATTTCTAATATTTTATTGCTCTGTCCTTGTCGCGCGCTCGGACCTTTCTCTCGCGCGCGGCTTCCCTGACCTGGCCCAAGTCCGCGATGCGTGCGCTGGTCATTGACGAACACCTACACGCTCCTTTTACTTACCACCACTACGCGACGCACATGTGCCCGGGGAAAAATGTAGGTCACTCCGCACGGCCGCCATTCACGTTCTTCGTGTATTTTAAAGCACCGTAGCTTGGAAACTAATTAAAATATCGATCTGCAGTAAAGTGCATTGACAAAAGGGTGCTTCCTTTTATTTCTCGGATAGATTATTCATGGAAAATTTGAAATCGTATAAATAATACAGACGGTAAAATACGAAGCTACCAAAGCTACGCAGATCTAGATTCAAGGATATTATTAATTTTTCAAATTATAATTCAAAAATTAATTACATGTTAATTTATCCTTAAATGTTCTATAAAATATATTCTCCTTTTATTTTTTTAGATACAATAGAAATTATTTATAACTGTTTTGCAATTTTCTATGAGTGTTATTGGTAATATAGCAAATTCAGAGTTGCAGAAATGTATGAATATTTTTGTGCCAACTTTACTTATAATAATATTATTATTCATATTATTATATTACAATTATTTATATTGTTATATAGATAGATATTCCAAAAATATTTAAAAGCAGAAGAAAAAATTCAAATAATTGCAAACAAAGCATTACAAGACATTAGAAATAAAATTATAATATTCCTATAACCAAGACATATTTTAAAATCTATTAATGAGAAACAATCATCGACGAAGGAATAAATAATAATAAAGAAACGTGGTATTTTCGGATCAATTTTTCAGCAATATATTAAAGACGCAGTCAGAATACTTCAATTCGCGTACATACTCGTGATTTAAAATTTCGGCGAACTTCGTGTACGTGAAATTTTCTTTAAAAATGAGTTTCCCGGATGAAACTCTTAAATTCGAGTGTGCACTCTTAACAGAGCAGAATTCCCGTGACATTCTAAGCGGAGCATATACAAATGTTCCCCGTTAGCTCGCAATAGAAATCGCCTGCTCAGCGTTCCAGCCATTTTCACAAGCCAGCAGCTTTTTGAAAAGTCACCCTGTCATATATCCGCGAAGGTGGCCCTTTTAGAACAGTCCTATTGAGTCGTAGGAGCAGCTCGACGTTCTTTGATCCGACATTGATTTCGTAGCAGCGATCAAAGGCAAAGGATTTTGCTGGAAAAAGGAGCACGGCTTTGGGTTATCACGCACCGCTGAATCCTGAAAAAAGGCTGCCGATTTCCCTATCTCCAGGTACTCACCGTCGAATCAGTGAGCACAACTTGCCGAACGCAACTATCCCTTTCCTACGTTCTTTTACATCGTACTTACGATTTTTCATTGTATTTAACATATAATTAAATAAGATTACACGATTTGGCAGACGTAATTTTTATCGCAAGAATAAAAATATATTGCATTTCTTTTAGACTCCACTCATTGAATATTTCCAACATACTTATCGAATGTAATAATTTCGAATTTCGAAAATTCGTGCTTCGAAGTTTTCTAATTCCACGTGAAAAAAGAGAGGCATATAAAATTGAAGAATACAGAGAATCTCATCGCGCCTCCATCAAAGTTATTATCTGAAAGACTTCTCGGTAAGTCTCCTAAAGACTTCTTATACCGGTATCGAGCGCTATAGTAGATCAAAAAGTATGAGTGTATATATTAATACCCTTGAGCAAGAACCTGGATTTAGATTATTTTATTTCATTATTTTCAATAATTATTTAACCATAAATTCGATCAAATGAAAAATATCCTTCTTACGTAACCAAATCGGTATTCTGAGTTTCGAGAATTTTTGTTTTAGCAACATTGTGTCAAGTAATTATTGCGTTAGTGTAATTACATTAAATTATAATTAAAATACTGTTTAACTATTATTATTATTGTTATTACTATTATTATTAATATGATTACTATTAACGCCACATAATAATAATATATAATAATAATAATAATAATAATAATATTAAAATATCCTTCTTACATAACCAAATCGGTATTCTGAGTTTCGAGAATTTCTGTTTTAGCAACATTGTGTCAAGTAATTATTGCGTTAGTGTAATTATATTAAACTATAACAACAATACTGTCTGACTATTATTATTATTGTTATTTTTATTATTATTAATATTAGTATTTTTATTAACACCATATTAGCTACGATATTAATTTCATACTGAATAGCATATTTAAGATTATGCAGCCTTCTTACCTAACCAAATATAATAACAATTTTAAAATATCCTTCTTACCTAACCAAATCGATATTTTGAGTTTCGAGAATTCTTGTTTTAGCAGTATTGTTTCAAGTAATTATTGCGCTAGTGTAATTATATTAAATTATAATTAAAATACTGTCTAACTATTATTATTATTATTATTAATATTAGTATTTTTATTACCGCCATATAAGCCACGATATTAATTTCCTACTGAATAGCATATTTTAGATTATGCGGCCTTCTTACATAACCAAATCGATATTTTGAGTTTCGAGAATTTCTGTTTTAGCAACATTGCGTCAAGTAATTATTCCGTTAGTGTAATTATGTTAAATTATAACGGCAATACTGTCCAACTATTATTATTATTGTTATTATTATTATTATTATTATTATTATTATTAATATTATTATTACTACCGCCATATAAGCCACGATATTAATTTCATACCGAATAGGATATTTTAGATAATGCAACGGCGTTTGCGTAATAGCCCCGTTCGCGTAATAGAACGTTCACATAACCGGGGTCCTACCGTAACACCAGAAAGATACCTCTAATCCAGAAAAATGAATCGTACGGACACACTCAATTCGCACACACTCACTCGCACACGCACGAAGCGGATCCGTCGCATGTCTATGCGATTTAACGCACGGCCAACCGCTCAAAAATGCTTTATTTCCGGCGTTTTCCTGCCGTGCCGACAGCTGACCTGCGGCAGGAAGCTGCTTGATCTTGCTCGAATTAATTTAGTCGCGAAACGTGACGGCTTTGATGCATCCGCGGAAATAATGCAGCAGTCACGGCTTCAAAGGCCACGGCTCCTACGCGCCGCGAGTAATTAATGAAGACGAATCGGTTCGTGGCTCTCTCCTCCGTTCCGAGGCGAAAGATTCGTCCTTCTACGAACTCTGCACACTTCCTGATGAATTACGCTTAATTAAAGTGAATAACGAGCCAGGACTCGCCGTGTTTGGACGCATCACGGTATCGTGTATCGTCCTTCGCTGCGAGATTTTTAATTTCGATTTGTCATTAAGCCCGAGGTATAATTATCCTTGCTGCTTTCCATCGCGTACACCGGAATCCCTCTATTCTTAATACCGTATTGTTTCGTTTAATTCCAAAAATTTTGTGCCCTTGCGTCGTTGTGCCAATACGAATGTACGATAATTCCCTTGACAACCGTTAGCCACTGTCAATTTTATGTCAATTTTATTGTAATAAGGAATTATCATGAGCCGCAATTTTTTGGGGGAGTTGAAGGGGGTAAGGCAAGAAAAATACAGTTACAGAAAATTTTTCGTGCGAAAAGATCAAAGTGGATTTTAAAATGAAGGTAATGGATGACGAATTTTTGGTGCCCCTGGCTAAGGCGAAATTAATAATTGATACTCTGATGGTTTTCACTGTGACAGGTTAATAGCTGTATAGGACGAGATAAATCTGATAGTGGGAAATAGAGGGAGGAACGAATCAATGTCTTTAAATTAGGAAATTATGGATTCTGAAGTTACAATTAACAAAAGTTATTAATAAAAGGTATTCATTATGTCACGTCAGGTTTTATAATGGAGTATATGTAATAATTTAGTACCAAAGCAGTGCTCGGTTCTGATTATGAATTTTAATAAAAGTAGAATTGAAACTAAAATATTAAAATCCAATGCATTAACTGATTTCGCTCGTGCTGAAATAAATATTAAAGCAGTAATGTTCGACCTCGTTTCTTCGTATAAAACCCGACCAATATATGATCGAGTCGTGTACCATTTTTGTCAATGGCTATTCGTTCTATCAGAAATTTCTAAATTCATAATGTAATCTCAAAATTTGATTTAATTTGCTTCAATTGCTTGTTGGAAATATTCAACGCCACAGGTTGATAATCGCTGCAGTCGAGCATATTATTGGTAATTTGCATACACTAATGTATGTGAACTAATTAAACGAATATTATTAAATTATTAAATATATTATTATGTTATTAAATTTTTAAAGTAAAACAAAGAGAAATATTTTAATAGATTAATAAGGTATCGCTATTTTATATTATCAAAACAATGTAAATTGCTTCCACTTTACACCATCAGATATCGATTTAGATAAGAAAATGTATTTGAGAGTCAATCTTCCAGTTCATTTCTTGATTATGTCTGTATTTAAAGTACCAGCCTTTATTACGATCAATCTTTATTATATATTTATACAGATTTAATATACCGATCTTATGTAAATATTCTTATATTAAAACTAAGGTGTCCTGATTATTATTAAGAAAATTACGAAAATAACCAAATTTTTAAAACATTCCGAGCTGTAAGACAAAGAAAATTGCAAATTGGAAAAATATAAAAAGGGACAGAGAAATTCGAAATAGATAGTAAATTAAATTCTCAACTAGATTCTCGATTTCTATTTGACAATCAAACCACTGTAAATCAATACTAATCTTCAGAAGAATCTAATAAACAAAACTCTGGCGTACACACCCTCTTAAAGCACCCTGGACCGTGCAAACACCATTTCTTCCGAATTTCCCATTGAAAATCACGACCACCGTTTCTTTCGATTATTCTTATATTAAAAGCTAGGGTCTCCTGATTATTATTAAGAAAATTACGTTCATAAATGATCAATATCAGTAACCAAATTTTTGAAACATTTCAAGCTATAAGACAAAGGAAATTGCAAATTGGAAAAATATAAAAAGTGACAGAAAAATTCGAAATAAATAGTAAATTAAATTCCTCACTAGATTCTCGATTTCTATCCGATAATCAAACCACTGTAAAGCAATACTAATCTTCAAAATAATCTAATAAACAAAACTCCGGGGTAAACACCCTCTTAAAACACCCTGCTTCCGAATTTTCCATCGAAACATCCTCGAACGTCCACCTTTCCTTTCGATTATTCTTATATTAAAAGCTAGGCCTTCCTAATTATTATTAAGAAAATTCGTAAATGATCAATATCAATAACGATTAATTTATGTCAGAAATCCATGGATTCGATTCATCTTTCGAAGTCTGTTACGTTCCGTTATGCCTCTAACAAGAAACTACTGCTGAAATCTGTCTTGTTGTTACAATATAACTCTGTATACACCTGTCTTCTTGAATTCACCAAGTATGATGGATTTCCATATTAATCATGTTAGACTCGCATTAGTTCCAACGTAATCATAACATACGAATTGCTAAAAGCTGCCCGATTTTAGGAAAATATTTCACTGAAGCAGATTGATCATAGTTTCGAGAATAATATGCCAATTTAAACGATTTTGCCTGTTATGCTACATAATGAAACGTTCCAATAATAAATTGAAACATTGGAAAATTAATTACGGTATTTAATATTAAAATTATACAAATTAAAATCCCTTTTATCAACGCGAATCGAAGTTATTCGATTATTCTCGTTCTATGTACATATTTCCTAGATTTTACATAATTCCATTCATATTTATGTACTCCTTTACATCCCAACAATTTTTGCATATACTTAAAATACATCTCATCTAAATTTTAGTCATGGAAAAATATTAATATCATACTTAAACACCTACGTAGATATTATCTTCTCAGGTTACTTAAGAAAATAATTCAACGACTAAAAATTACGAAATAGAAAACTCTGTCGAATATCAAATTTGATCTAGAATTGCAATAAAGAATCGTGATGGTGTACTAAAAAGGGAAACGAACTAATTCCACAAAAATATGATAGCGAAGAAGATATATTAAAATTCATATTGGGGGGAAAATATTTCAAAATCCTGACGTATATTTCTTTCTAACACGCGAGGTAACCATTTCCGAATTCTTAACCCTTTGCACTCGGCGAATTTTTCGGTACAGAAAAATAATAAATCGAAGACTTTCTGCCATAAAGTTGACGATACTTTTAAAACGGTAAATAAGAAATCGTATGCAAATTAAGACGTGGAATTATTTTATTTCGACATTCAGGGCATCGTTGAGTAATTTTAAGTTTGATATATTAATTAACATCGATCTTTAGGTTCTGATTAAATGGCGACTGAGGGTCAGTCCAAAGGGTTAAAATCTAAACGAAGAAAATAATAAACTCGTTAAAAAATGTTATTCGTTAAATTCTTGTCCCCTTTTATTAAATACCAATTTAATATAAAATAAAATACAATTATTATTTCGTTCTACCAAATATCAATTTAATATAGAAAATCTAACATAGAAAAATAATATAGAATATAGAAAATTATTTTATCTTATTGAATATCATAGGTATTATATTTCTCCTTTATATTTGTTCCTCAACCCTCGCCAGGTCTTTCAATTTCCATCAATTATAATATATCAGAAAGAAAATGAATGAAAAGTGTTTACGACATGAAATACAAACCAAGTGGACAATTATTAAACGCTTACAAACCGTAGCGTAGGAATATGAGAGAATAGCGCAGTAAGTCATGGACAATTTTCTTTGCCATAAGCGCCTTCCTTATCGCCTGTTACTACCCATATATCATCGCTTTTCGTTCTTTTATTCTCACCCTATCTACGTACCTACTTCTTATCTGTGTACTTGACTCCCCCTCTCCCTCGTCCCATCGACCATCTCTCTCAGCCTCCCGCACCTTTATCTTATGGCCTTTTTCCACTCGAAATCGCGACTAGAAAAGTGGTCAGAGGGCAACGAGATAATTATCTTCGGCGAATTGCCGGTAATTGCACTTGTTAAAGGGGTATTTGAATTCATTTAATTCGGGCCATTAGCTAGAGAAAAATTCGGGCGCCGGTAATTAGGGAGAATTAAGTTTCTTTGGCGTCGGGATAGAGGCTCGTGATAAGCGGTTGAAATTAAACGTAAATAAAACACGGTAAATGAAACACCGGCATTCTTCCCGATTTAAATGGTTTATCCTGTATTTCGGTAATTCTAACGTGAATTATTGCTCGATGATACCGAATAAGTATTAAATGCTCGCTGCGTGTCGTTTTAATGAACCCTTTAACGACGGAATTTTGTTTTGGAAATGAGTGTCTGCGTGTATAATTAAAGTCGAGCGATGTCGAGTGTACTCGTTGCACACAGAGTAAATGTAGTATTCAAACCTATTATAAATGTGAATTAAATTATAAGAGAATAGCGAATACTACGAGTTAGTTTATTTAACCGACCCTATAATTTTATCGTTGCTAAGTTCATTAACGTGGCACGGGAAATTAACGTGATTTAAAAAATTCGCCATCACAGAAAATAGGAAAAAGAAAAATAGTGACTATAAAGACAAATAAAGAAGGGGGACAATATGACAATTTTCGCTGAAAGTAACTTCAATATCGTGCAGTCTTAATTCATTATCGTCATATGTGATAGTATTTTTATAAAAATTTAATAAATTGTTATTTTTATTTATTTTAATGAAACGAATCTAAGGTTTGTTAACTTCGATGAAGGAAATTTCTTTACATATTTTATTTCTTTGCTCATCGAGTGTACTCATGAAACATCATAATTCGGGAATACGGGATTTAAAGTAATTAGAGTGGAATACGATCCACCAGGGAAACAAATGCAAAGCTTTAACGTGAGTTTAAAATAATTAGAGTGTCAGTTGCAATTTCAAAAGCTGCAACAAATTCTGTTAAACATTTAGCAACGATGTTAATTCACTAAGCATTACAACGCAAGTTCCATTATGAAAATACGGTGCTATGAAATTCATTTTCCACGATCGTGTCGCTACTTTTACGTAATTTTCAGAGATCTCTTTCAAAACAGTACACGTTATCTTTACAAAGCAAACTGTCGAACATCGAATAAAATAATAAAATATCGAATTAATTAGAAAGTTGATTGACAGAAAGGACATATTTTCATTTGTAACATATGGAGAACAATAAAGACAATTTTTCTGTGCAATGATACACTAGGAATACACGATTCAAATAACTCCAATTATAATAAATTGATCCCATGAATCTTCTGTAAATAATAACATTCTGATAAATATTAATAATTATAATAACACGGTACAACTTTAAATTGTATTACGTGCTCTATTACCTTCTAGGATCAAAATAATTTCAATAAATTCAAAATTCCATCGTATTATTGAAATATTTTAAATTGTAATTATTCAACATAATAATGACATGAATATAATGATATATCTTGGACTCTTTACACATGGTAAATACGTACTGTGTAAAAATAGAGTCGTATAAGAAATCGTAAAACAAGTGATTTGCAAAAGGTATAAAAGTTTTGTCAAACTGGGGCAAACAATAAAAAATGCAATTTAAAATACAGAATTACATTGGACGACATTCTATCTTGGGTCTGAGGTGAAAAGTAAATAAAATGTGTTAAAAAATCGTGCAAGTGCGAATATACGTGCAAATGAATATACGTTACTCTATATTTTTCCCGCGTTCCTTAATGAGGAATCATTCGAGATTCCATCGTTACTGTAAAAGCCCAAATATCGATAAATTGCAGGTTTTACCGGTAAACCCTGGCATTTACCATTGCGAGGTGGTGAAAACCCGAAAAAGTTTGTAAACGCTTCTGTTTCGAGGTTTTTCCAAACCATTTCGGTAAATACTAGGATTTACCGACACCGATTGGTAAAAGCTCGTTTTGTTTCATTGCGACTGTACGCATCTGAAATTATGCGAACCGTAGCAGAAAAAGCCAAAAAACACTGAAAACAGGAATTATACTTCAGCTTATTCTACGCAGTGAAATGGAACCGAAAATAAAATTGCCTCAAACCTAATCAAAAACCAAAACAGACCAATTATACCAATTATCATTGGTAAATTACAAAATACAGGATAATACTGGAATAATTTTGTAAAAATTTCAATTTCGATTGGTTTTATATTAAATTTTATTACTATAGTTTATTCGACGCGATGAAATGGAACCGAAAAGAAAATTGTATCAAAACCTAATCAGAAACCAAAACAGACCAATTGTACCAATTATCATTGGTAAATTACAAAATACAGGATAATACAGAAATAATTTTGTAAAAATTTGAGTTTGGATTGGTTTTATATCAAATTTTATTAGTACAGCTTATTCGACGCTATGAAATGGAACCGAAAATAAAATTGTCTCAAACCTAATCAAAAACCAAAACAGACCAATTGTACCAATTATCATTGGTGAATTACAAAATACAGGATAATACAGAAATAATTTTGTAAAAATTTTGGTTTGGATTGACTTTATATAAATTTTATTTCATGAAATAAGCCAACATAAAATAAGCCTAATTGCAATTTCTTTTTTCAGTGCCTTTTTCCTTTTCTGCTTTTTCTGCCATGAGTGGTATAATCTCAAATACACACGCTTGCTCGTGGCTTATTTGGTACTTTCACCGACCGATGTCGGTGAATCTTAGCATTTACCGAAATAGTTCGGTGAAAGCCCGAAATTGAAGCGTTTACCAGCTTTTTTCGAACTTTTCCCACCTCGCTATATGGTAAATGCCAGGATTTGCCGGTAAAACCCAGGATTTATCAATCTTCGGACGTTCACTGCGACACTCCATTTGTCGCTTCTGTTGAAATCACGTACACACCTTCGCATGGGCAATTTAATTTAAAATTGTCAGCAAGTGCCATTTTCTTTATAGCCTCGCTTGATAACGATTCGCGAGGAAGCTCGCTGAAGCGAAATGGCCGGGGCGAAATGACCGAAGGAATATAGGTGAAGCAGAAATTACTTATCATTCCCGCAACGATGCCAGACAAAGGCAGCGTGGCAGGATTGATGGGCGTCCGAACCGGAAGTTAATAAGTTAATATGCACACTCGACGAATCCAATGCGATCTTTCACAATTAGAAATCGGGGCTTCCTGTTCCGACAGTGCAAATGAGCTGCGGGTTCGCTTCGAACTGCAATTATCTCGAGCAAAGTGCATGAATTCATCTCTTCTCAGCTGCGGGAAGATAAATATTCAAATATGCATAGCAGCCACGAAGCCATGGACCTGCCTGCTCCCGGATGCTCTGATTCACCTTCGAGTTTTCACCCTTCTGATGATCCTGTTTTTAAACACTACCGAAAGAAATTAATTATTTAGGAAGATGATGAGCGTTTGGAAAGTCGAGGGAAATACGCCTCGAGTCACGATCCTATTGACATCTTGATTTTGCTGTCATCGAAATATTTCAAGCTTTTTCCTGTATTAGGTAATATTCTGTATTGTATCGCAATACAGAACCTTTACGATAAGCAGTCAGTTCTGTTAGTGGTGGATGAAATTTTAATAACAATAACAACGATTCTTTATTTAATTACAAAGATTATCAAACACAAATTTTAAGTTTAAATATAATTAATTTATCACAATCACATGCTCACACCTCTTCTCACTATTAAAACTCAATTGCAACTGACCTATGCCAAATCACTTTCGTTTTCTTTCTTTTTTCTTTCATACATTACATTACATATACAATTCACATGACGCCTCATTCATTGTTGATGTTGACGTGTTAGTGTTGACGTGTTGACGTGTTAATGCTGACGTGTTGACGTGTTAGAGTTGACGTGTTGATGTTGATGTTGATGTTGATATTGACGTATTCATACGATAAGAACAATTCCTTATTTAATTACAGAAAATGATCAAACACAAATATTAAGTAAAAATCTAATTAATTTTTCGCAATCCATATTTTCACTATTACGACTCCATTACAAATGACCCAAGCTCAATCTCTCTGGTTTGTTCTTTCTACTTTTACATTATATGATTATATTCTACTCATACATTACATGAATATACACGATTCAGGCAACGCCTTAATCATTACACGCATACTCATTTACCACAAAAACCTGATTCATTAGATATTGCCATCCTATGCATACTTGTTCCACTCATCCCTTTCTTACATACATCGCTCCTTTATTATATCAACACACATATATTTAAAAATCTATATAACCTTTACCACATGTTCGACATACATCTGGCTGAAATTTAATTAAAATCATAATTCGTAAATAATTATTTCGAATGACGTTGATTATTATTTTGGGAATGTGTTTTAATTGATCTTACGTTTCTCTCTTCGCTAATTAAATTTTTAATTGAGGAATTGTTTATTTGAGGAAATAATTTTCATTTTTTAATTGGAAATTTTGTTCCTTAAATTATAGAGTATATATGAGATAAATATTGAATAACAATATCAGCATTGCTGATATTAATTAGAGCAGTAATATTGTCATTATCGCTAATATTTAGTACGTTAATATTAGTAATAATTTTAGGAATGCATATTAAAATTCTGTTAATTGTATCAAAATCGCATATTGAATAACAAAGTACGATATCGAATAGCAATTAATGAATTCTTTATAATTTAAAGAATACTAATTAATACATTTATCCTTCACCGTCAAAATATCGTTTTGTTATATTATGCTAGTATAATCATCTACACAGAGCTTCCATTTCGTGTTTGCTTAAGCTTTTAATAATCAAACTATCTCAATAATCTTTCAACCAAAGTCAACTCGTGCAATTTCAGCTATTCTAATCTATGCTATCAGTTTTAACAAATGCTCTCAAAATTAACAAACCTATCTCGGACATCTATTTCACAATTTCTAATATTTTTAAATTATTTTAATATTTTTAACTATTTTTAATTATAATATATAATTGCTTTTAAATTAAACTAATCGTTAAAAAGAAAGGCTCGTGGTTTCCTTCACCTGTCAATTTGACGGGTATCCTTAGAAATAGGTATACAGAGAGCGACCGTAAACCTAGTATTAATTCACCTCCTATTACCGTTAAAATACTCTCAAGTAATCAAGTCGCATAAAAACGAAGGAAATATTTTCATACGACAGAGGAAATTACTTTACTGCAAAGAGAGGTGCACTCTATACGGCAAAAAATAAAAAGAATAATCATTTCGTTAGTGATTCTACTCGATAACACCGATCCGTGAAATCCTTGGTAATTTCGAGCGAGTTTCCAAGCACAGCTTTGATTTATTATTTAACGTTTATGGTTCGTGATTTATCACACGCCATGGGGCCGGTTCACCGCCTCTTTCCCGTTTTCCCAGGCTCGGGGAAATAAAATTGCCATGTATTTTCGGCGCGCAGCCGAGGCTTGCTTTCGCTACTAATTTCAGCCCGTCATACACCTTACTTGCAGTTGCACATCACGCGCAATACGATTTACGTGACGTGGCCGGCCCCGTGACGAGCTTTCCCAGTGTCCCGTAACAAGCTGCATCCCCTTACCTGGTAATTTCCAACGAAAATATCGCGCCACTGATTCGCATCAGACTCGTTTTAAATAGAACCTTAAAGACTTTCATTGTCCGAGCAAGCACCGTGAGAGACAACAATCATCCATGGTTTGGAAAATGATTCTACGAAGTATAATAAGAAGGATCGTTGAAAGGATGTCGGAAATTAATAATGACTCGAAGGTATCGAAATTTACATGAACATTTTGAAACAGATACGATACTTGATATCGAAGTTATAGCTATGAAACAGGTATGAAACTTTGATATTCTCAAATTTCGATAAAGGTACTCATAGTACTAATTTTAATTAATTTTAACTTGTGTAGGAGATTTTAATGAAGAAGCGTTTTGCCGCTAGGTAACTGTTTTATTTTATTTATTTATTTATTTGTTTAATAATAATTCACGGGTAGTAGAACCCGTAAATTTAGTGTATAAAGAAAAAGTAAAAATACATGAGTTTGTTAGAGAGAGGAAGAATATAGGTTACGTATGGTACAAATGCAGATATAGCCGATATAAACAATTTGCTTAAAGATACTTTAGAGTATTGCCAAAAAATTGAAAGTTTGATCACGTTACGTGCCCTCTTGACACTCTCTCAGGAGTCGGATACAGCTGCAGATGTATCTTACAATTAGAGTGGTCGGTTAGTCTCTCAGAAGAAGCACTAGAAGAAACATGTACCTTCCTTAAGAAATAAAAGACTTCAACAGAGAATATGTATGTAGAATTAGTACTAAATCAATCCTATGCTCACAGAGATCTGCATGTCTAATAAACAACGATTCCTTTGTAATAACAAAACATATTTGTTTAAAATAAAATATTACATTAGGTTTCTCTCAACTCCAACTCTCAAGCACACGATTTCCCATTCATTATGACTCGTCCCTACCCTTGCACCCTTATTTAACCCTTTCGCTACGGTGGGCGTCGGTGTGGAGGCCCTCCCGTAAAATGAAGCGCCATGCCAAAGGTGGAAATATTACTTTTTAGCATTTGGGATTTAGCAAGTCTTTTGGAAGAAAAAGAAGAAGAAGAAGAAAAGCCGATCATCGCAATAGCGTTTGCAATTCTCTGCGAAGGGAGCTAAGTGGAACGGTAGCACTTGTCTTAACAAATTGCGCTGGAAAGACGTGTCACGCACGTCGTAATGCTTTTGTCACAGGTCGCCAACGACGTGGTATACACGTCGTTAGGCAATTATTACAGAAACACTGGACCGTTCTGGCACACGCGTCTGTGAATTTCTTGCCACCGTAAGTGGTTAATTTTTAGCTCAATTTTTGTGACCGGTGACTATTGTTACCCGTAGTAACGAAAGTGTTAAATCCTAACACTCTCTCTTTTCATACACAAGCTCTTTCCGTCATTCACTCATTTTCCGCGCGACCTCTCCCTTGTTGGGCCAAGTATTTCAGACACTCGGACGCATTCCTAGACTTTCGTTCATTACTTGCACTCGACCCGATCATAAATATCTCATGCCTGCACTTCAGATGATACCCTAAATGTCTAAGCCGGACCCGATACCGCTCTTAATCCATTTGCATCCGAGCGCGGAATATTCCGCGAGCCACGACTGTCGTCTATCACCGAGCGCGGAATATTCCGCGAATTACATCTGTCGCCTATCACTGAGCGCGGAATAATCCGTGAGCTGACTCTTTCCATTACCAGTTGCTGAACATTCTTCATATGCCACAGATCACGTTTGATCCCTTCTGTGAGCGATCATATGCCACAGATCACGTTTGATCCATTTTGTGAGCATCTCATCTACATCGGTAATTATATTCTTAACAAGTTTTACTTTTGTTATGAAAATCCTTTTAACTCCCATTATGAGTAGGTGCTGATACGCGCTCGGTGATATGGGCTACTCGTCAGTTGAACGTCGCTGATGCCTGAACACGGCACCTTAAGTAGAGCCATGATGCAAATATGGGTTAATACTGTTTCCTTTGGTAGAATCCTTCCCAGCTCACAATACCACATATATGTATCGTAGTTATTGTGCTATTAAAACCCATAATCCCAACATAACTTTTCCCATGATCTGTAATATTTATTGCATGATACTTCTAGAGTTTATTTTCCTGAACACGAATACAATAACTGAATTCTGACGAATACTCGTCAGAGAACACTAATTTTTTCGAAAACGTCTAATTTTTCGTTAAAATGAGGTATCACGCGAAAAATATGAATAGTAGGTGGTTCATTCTCGTCTTGGAAATTAGAGGAAAATTTCCTAAGTTTATCAATGTCCATTATTAAAAATTTAAAGGAAATTAATTTCATATATTTGGACTTACATCGCGAAGATGTATGGGATGACGATATTTTTCCGGCGTCGTGAGATTTACTCGATACATGTTACGACTAGTGATAGCAATGAATATATTGACGTATCGTTAACGTCGATATTTTCTAACGACATATCGATATTTGAAGTTTGATGTTAATAAAAAGCACCCGTGTGTTTGGATGGATTATTTCGATATTTTTATATAGCCAACAGCGTGAGGTTTACTCGATTTAACTGCCAATTTAAGAGTTTGTAAAAGAACACGTGGTGATATTTGACTAACATGGAATATTTGTCAGAAAATAAAATCATCCAAGTTTCTCTGTTTTGTCCCAGAAATATTTATCTCCTGTCGTTACATCAGAGACCTTGTACAAAACAGGCTTGTCTCTGATACAATGGAAAAATCGTTTGTCAGGTACAATGCGAAATTAATTAATATTTTTAAATACTGTGCCAGAATAGACTTGATTCCGTGAAATACAAAGCGAATAAAAATTTTAAAATCGAACTAAAATTTCTGAAAATGATAAATTCATGAAAATGACAAATAAGTGTAATGATAAATTTGATAGCAATCGTTATTTATTTATTTTATTTTGTTTTATTTATTTTATTTATTTGTAAATATGATATTTCGATTACATTCATGTCTTTAATTAGCATCCTTACATTTATGAATGCTTAGTAATAATACAATTCGTAAGACAGTTCAGTTATCTAGGATTAATTTAACCTCTTCAGTGTCACAGAACCGATATACCAGCTTCGCGAATTTTTCGCAATTTCGATTCTTCAGTTTTAATACAATCTGAGCTGCAATAACGCGAATTCTTGCAAAATAAATTTCGACAGTAGAAAATATGTTTATTGAACAAGAACGAAGAAGACTTGTATGCTTGGAGTGCAATAAAACGGTACATTTCAAAATTGTATACTCCTCGGAACACGATTTTTTCCACTTCAAAGATACGCAAATGTTTGCACTCATATCGGGAGTTAAAATTAAAAATGTTTCCACGGAAAAGAATATCTTTTCATTCTCCTTACCCGAAGTTACGTACATTTTAAAACGGCGTGAGAAAGAAGCTCGAGACTCGTGAAACCTGTTAATTACCTGTTAATTACGAAAGACGTTGGTAATTAGGTAAAAAATCTCGATATTACGAGTATCGGTGTTTTATTACCGATATAACGGGTGACTCGAATTACCAAAGTAAACTATTCGATAGCGGTAATCGATTATGGTAATTAATCGAGTGTGGTGATCGGTTTTGGTAATTAATCGACAATGGTACTCGATCAGCGGCACTTAACACCGATATATCGCTGCTCTTTCCGCCTTCTACCAGTCGCACATACAATTCCATCGCGTCATTAAGGTAAATCCTCTTTCTCGATGCGAATTAAGACGTGGAACGTTAATAGGCTGGGCCGTCAATTGTGTTAGCGACGGAGACGCTTTAAACCGTCACGACAGAACAGGAATTAGAGCATCGATTAGACGGTCAATTATGGAATTGCGTCGAGCAGACATCATACGAGTAATTCGACGCTTCCAGCCGGAATACTCGTGCCGGGAATGTGGATCGTTACGAGCCGCGCACCGGTCGAAATATAATTAGTTAAGGTCGATAATTAAAAGCATTCGGTACGAGACTCACGTAATTCCGACGCGATTTCACCAGCCTGTCCAAATGATTAAATATTCTATTATCAGTGACGGAAGCATAGGTTAGAGAGGTTTTCAGCTTCATCGGTTCTCAACCGATCAAATGCAGTTGGACACGCTGCCACCAGCCACAATCAGGCAGATCTATCATTCGCGTTTTATCTCCCGATGAAATCCGTTTTTCCTCTGATCTCGCTATAAAATTCCAATTTTCGACGTTTCACTTCTATCTGCTGCTCCTTTGTGGCCATCTATAGCATTCGATGCTGCGCGCCAAAGTGTGCGATCCACTTGCGTTATATCGCCATTGCGCATCGTCGTTATTTCGCTACTGCGCACCAATATGGCGTCATGCGAGATACGACGCAGCGATTCACGAGTTGGACACCGTGTATACACAGGGACTGTTCAATGTTGTGATTTACAATCGCAGGTGCCCGACGTTCTTTGTCCCTTTATTTATTTCAAGATTAAACCCTGTCGAAGTATTTAATTAGTTTGATTAATAGAGCGAAAATTATTGGAAATAAGGGGAAAAGGAAGATCGCTATAAAATTACAATTTTCGACGTTCCACTTCCATCTGCTACTCCTTTGTGGCCATCTATAGCGTTCGATGCTGCGCGCCAAAGTGTGCGATCCACTTGCGTTATATCGCCATTGCGCATCGTCGTTATTTCGCTACTGCGCACCAATATGGCGTCATGCGAGATACGACGCAGCGATTCACGAGTTGGACACCGTGTATACACAGGGACTGTTCAATGTTGTGATTTACAATCGCAGGTGCCCGACGTTCTTTGTCCCTTTATTTATTTCAAGATTAAACCCTGTCGAAGTATTTAATTAGTTTGATTAATAGAGCGAAAATTATTGGAAATAAGGGGAAAAGGAAGATCGGATTTGCCGGATAATTTATTATTAGGATAATAGCGGGAATATTCCTTCGCGGCAGATATTTTAAATGCGTTATTATTTTGTATGGAATAAATCGGGCATTCGTTGCATCGATTGCGCTCGCGTGATTATTAATAACATTTACGAGGGGGGGACGGCGTGGTGAAAGATGAATGGTCAAGATTGCTGAATTTTATAAAAATTTTAATATCGCTGGGAATTTATAGGAAATTTCAAATTCCTTTTAAAGTCTGATCGAATTTATATTTATGACGACGTTCAGAATGTTTGGATGAATTTCATCTAAAAATAATAAAAGCCGAGCGACAGATTTATGATACGTAGCCGTGATACCGGCACTGAGAGAAATGAATTGGTAAAACTCCGAGCAATAAGTACCGCGGACGATGAGCCGAAAATCTTTAAACTCGAAACTAGATCGTGTCGCAAACGACCAAACTCGTGGAAGAATAGTATCATTCCGAGTGTGAAACGAAATTCAGGTTGGAAGTGCACTTCTTGGGAGAAATATAGGCGAACTGAAAAATGGAAGATGGAAATGGTAATCAGAGACATACACGTTCAAGAATTCGTTATAATAGCTCTTTCAGAACGACGCTGTTCGGTGTGCCCTGGACGTTTATTTAAAAAGCAAAATTAGGTACTTCTTATCGTGGATGTCGCTTAGCTAGATTTCTAAAATCACATGATCTTTCAAAATTTAATTTACGTAAATTATATAAATTAAATTCTAAATTCTAGTCTAGTATAGTGTTTAAAGTTAAAGAAAAATGTACTTTTGTTCTAATTTATATAATTGTATGGGCGTGGGAAATTTAAATTGTGTAAATTGCATAAATGAAGATCTATTAATTTTAATTATATTTAAGGAATATAAATTACGATAAAAATGTAATTTACAAAATTCGAAGAAGTTAATTAAATTTTTCAGGTACTCCAAAGGTTACGTTAAATTCGAAAAATTGTAATTATATTTGGAGAACATAAATTATGGTAAAAGTGTAATTTATCGAGTTTACAGAAGTTAATTTAGCACTCCAGATTCTACAAAATATTGTAGATCCTCCGTTGCGTGAATTCTTGTTACGTCAATATGCCGTTATATAAATAATAAATTTTTAATTATAATGCACATATGCAGCGTATTTATTTTCTTCCGTGGACTGAGATCTATTTACAATAATACATTGATAACATACTTTAACAAAGAGTAAAAAAATTAAAAAAGATTCATTCACCAGTGATCTAATATGTATAATTCGTGCATAATAAATACTTAACACCATGTCTAAAAATAGCTCATTACAAATATCAAATAAATGCGAATAAAAGCTTATTAACCCCATGCATTCGACGACTTTTTAGTTAAAGAAGAGTAGGAGTTCGAAGATTTTCTGCCATAAAGCTGACGATATTTTTTTGATTATTATTTCTTAAATAAGAAATAGTATAATAATTGACACTTAGAATTGATTTCGATACCTGGCACACCGTAACATTATCTTAAATTTCACATATTAATTAATATCGATCTTCGAAATTTTATTAAATGGCAACTGAAGGGCGCCTCTCTAGTGCAAAGGGTTAAAGATCAAACGTGGAAAATCCTGGACAAAAATTCGAAAAAGTCGCTTGAAATCTCAATGGACAATCTGTTTTGAATCGAGTTACGCACCTCGAGCGTGATTTATTGAATTTTAAATCGTCACGAGCATTCGCGTGACACGGATCGCATGATAATACCAAAAAACGTAAATACGCTAGGGAAGAAATTGAAATCGGTTGAATTATAGCAGGAAATCGAATAGCATTTTTCATAATCGAGGCAATGGGTCTCTTATTCGACGTTGACCGATTCATCTGTCGTACAGTGAATGCCGTTCGATGTAATTACTATCTAATTGCCTATACGAAATGGACATCTAATCTGGTATACATCATGGTCCTCCAGTAGCCGATAGCAGTAATTCTCTGGCTTATCCCGTCAACGAACGTCGTTTCGGCTTGCAGTAATTAGTGAGAAATCAATCAAGGACACAAGTACAGTGGAGAGAATCCTTCAACGCGATGTCAATTTTTCTCCTTTATTTTAACAGTGTACTTTGCTTCGGATTTTATTCTATATTAACCCTTTGCATTCGGTGATTACTTTCATTTTCATATTTACAGAACAGTTCTGCTGTAACCTGGAGGATATTTTTGAAATGGTAAATAAGGATATACAGGTATAAATTAAGACTTAAAATTATTTCATTTCGACATTCCATACCACTGTAATTATTGCTGTTATATTTATTTTAATATATCAATATTAAGATAAATTAGTATTATTAGTAGTAATAATTTCAGTTGTATAGTGAAAATAAATAAAATTGTTTTTTTCTCAATAAAAATTAGTATCAAATTTGATGAATATATATACATGAAATTGGTATGTGATAGTGGATATAGGTACAAAGAACAGGTTTATGGAAAAATTTTAACAGGTATGAAGAGTTGTATATATGATGGTATTCTAGCATAGTCGTAGCTGTTGTTGATATTAACAAGTGAATTGGAGTAATTAATTTTAGACTTTTTGATGATTTTTGTTGAGAATAAATAATTGTAACTGCGATTATTATTTTCGTCATACCACTGTAATTATTGCTGTTATATTTATTTGAATATATCAGTATTACGTTTTCTTTTGGAGCGTGAACATTGACCCAAGGTGATTCAGAACGACGCAACATTATTTCGGAAATTAAGCCACCGTGACTTTACGTCCCCGTGAATTTTATTCTCATTTTAAGTATCTCGAAGCTCTTCGAAACTTTGTCCATTTAAGCCAGAAGCAAGCTGTTTATGTTTCATGAGTTTACGGCCCTCAAGACCATTTGGAAGGAGCACACCGAGTGTTTTTGTGCAATACCTCCAGGTTTCTTATACCTAAGCATGACCTATTTAATGAGGGTGGTCATCTTGTTCTTGCTACGCTAAAATTCTTCACCGATCAGAAAACAGTGACCCTGTTTTCCCGCGGTCGAAACTCGTGGTAAATGTTCCATCGTGAAAAGATAGATTCGAGTTTGCGATCAGTCGTAGTCAAATTTTCCACGTGAACAAATTAATAAATGACAGAAAGCAATAGTTATCGTAATGAGACGAAAATCTTGCTTTTCTTGAAAATTAATCCAATCTTTTATTTAATGTTTTGACTTTCAGATTTAATTCAAATTATAGTATTTGTGACATTGTGACATTTTAAATATTCGAATTACTAATTTTCAATGTTAATGACGAGCAAAAGTAGAATTCGAACGTGTTAATATTCTTTTGTTAGTAGGAAATTAATTTTATCGAACAAGCTGTTAATTAAAATGAGAAATAATTTGAGGTAAATTACAAGCAATAATTGTAAGTAATTCAAATTAATTCATTGCAATATTTCGCGTTAAATATATAATAATCAAGCGTTCCATGGAACTCAAAGGCTATAATTAAATTTGTTAAGGAGTTATAATGCACAGAAATTGTAGTCAGTGGAAACGGTGGAAAAATTGTATAGATGTTTATTAAACGGTTATGTTAAAAATGTTTATTAAACTGTCTATTTAGGGCCACACAGGTCAAAAGACGTCTCCAGAAATCGGGAGACAAAAGACAAAACGCTGGGAAATGGATCGCTCTCGTATCGCTAGGATGTAGAGTTTATTTTAATATTTAGTTTTTACTACAACAAAATTTTTGAAACATTTCAAGCTATAAGAGAAAGAAAATTGCAAATTGGAAAAATATAAAAAGAGACGGAGAAATTCGAAATAAATACTAAATTAAATTCCCCACTAGATTCTCGATTTCCATCCGATAATCAAACCACTGTAGAGCAATACTAATCTTCAGAAGAATCTAGTAAACAAAACTCCGGCGTAAACACCCTCTTAAAGCACCCTCGACCACGTAAACATCATTTCTTCCGAATTTCCCATTGAAAATCAAGACCATCGTTTCTTTCGATTATTCTTATATTAAAAGCTATGGTCTCCTAATCATTATTAAGAAAATTACGGTCATAAATGATCAATACCAATAACCAAATTTTTGAAACATTTGAAACTATAAGACAAAAAAAATTGGAAATTGGAAAAATATAAAAAGGGACGGAGAAATTCGAAATAAATACTAGATTAAATTCCCCACCAGATTCTCGATTTCCATCCGATAATCAAACCACTGTAAAGCAATACTAATTTTCAGAAGAATCTAATAAACAAAACTCCGGCGTAAACACCCTCTTAAAGCGCCCTCGACCGTGTAAACACCATTTCTTCCGAATTTCACATCAAATATCCTCGAAAATCACGAACCACGACCATGACGATCGATCCTTTTAATCATTCTTATATTAAAAGCAAGGGTCTCCTGATTATTATTATTATCCGATAATCAAATCACTGTAAAGCAATACTAACCTTGAAAAGAATCTAATAAACAAAACTCTGGCGTAAACACCCTTTTAAAACACCCTGTTTCCGAATTTCCCATCGAAATATCCTCGAACGACCACCATTCCTTTCGATTATTCTTATATTAAAAGCTAAGGTCTCCTGATTATTAAGAAAATTACGTTCATAAATGATCAATACCATTTCAAGTTCTAAGAGAAAGAAAATTAGAAATTGGAAAAATATAAAAAGGGACGGAGAAATTCGAAATAAATACTAAATTAGATTTCCATCTGGTACTGAAATCACTGTGAAGCAATAGTAACCTTCGAAAGAATGTAGTAAACAAAACTCCAGCGTAAACACCCTCTTAAAGCACCCTGCTTCCGAATTTCCCGTCGAAACATCCTGGAAAATCACGAGCCACGACCACGACCATCGTTCCTTTCGGTGCCCTTAAAACGCGGGAAGGGAAAAAAATAAAAGGGAA
>NW_016909819.1:348232-515317 GCF_001483705.2 Eufriesea mexicana
GAGAGAGAGGAGAATTAAGAGAAAAATAAAACAGGACCGAGAAAACAAAGGGCCCTCGCCAGCTCCTTTTTGTTGCCGTAGGTAGCAAAGCGTGAAAAAACGAAGTGTTCCGGTTGGAACCGGAAGTGCAGGGCAGACACTAATCAGAGGCTCGTTGTTCTTGTTCCAGGGGAGCATCCAGCTGCAATGCAGCACGGGAACACGGCAGCAGGCTCGCCAACATCGAAGACGGTCCTCGTAATGCTCGCCTTCTTTTTGGGTCAATTGAGATAATGTGTGTTCTCGTACGTGTCCGTGAGTGTGTCTCCTACCTGTATGTGTATACTATGCCACGTACGTGTACCTGTGTGCATGCCTGCGCGTGTGACCGTGTGTACGTGCGAAGAAACGCGTGAGGAATGAATGTCGACGCGAGCATTTAAGTGAAACTCGATGGATCGTTGGACACAATAAAGACGTAGCCAACCCCTCTTCGAACCCTGTTTGTACCTCGATCGAAATTCGATTGCCGACCGAGCATGCAGTCGGAACGATCATCGATGAGGAGGCTTTCTTGCGACAAGTAATGGACGTTTTAGGAGAGAAGCTGATCGGTGAGAAAGTTTTACGTTATTTCATCTCCTACAGCTCTTTGCTTTTGGGATAATCGTCGGTGATTGTTGCTTCCTTTCATCGAACATTCCACCGAACCTGGGTCGTCCCCCGGTTCGTGGCTGGTAAAGCTGGTAAAGATCAAGTGTCGATTCAAGTTCACTCGATTGCTATCGAGTGTACCGTTCAATATCGACTTTTCCCCTTTTCTCTTTTTTTATTCCACGTTATAAACGCGGTAAATATAAATCAGGTGATTTATCGTTGATTATTTGATATTTCTGACGAGATAATCTTGGGTAGTTATTAATGTTTGCATTCGATGCGCGAGTTCCGATCCCGATCGGAGTATCCTTGGAACGATTAATGTTATTTTAATATTGGCACGATTAAATCCTAATTGCGCGTTTAAGTATCGTGTGGATAACGATTATTAAAGGTAATCAGGATTCTTGGTAATTGTTTTCGATTGCAAGTCGAGTATGCAGATCAGACGTTTCGTTGAAAGTATTAGATAATGGATGACGAGATATTTCTGTCTTCCCATTTTTATGTCCCATAAACGAGATTACTTTTTGGAAATATTTGAGAATTTTCCTGAAATTTTCCAGTCAGACGAAAATATATTTTTCATTTAAGGTACTTGGTTATTTTCATCTGTAATTTTTTAGAAGAATTTTACGAAGAGAATGCCTTAAAATAATTGACTTGAACACTAATACAAATACTTGTTTACCCACACAACTAGACAAGTTATCATAAAGATAACTAATTGTTTTACCATAATGTTGGTAAGTTGTATAATAAATAATTATTGTTTATAACTCGTTTCTATGTCTATACAAATGAATACCAGAAAAATCTTAGTCATAGTGAATTGATAATATTAAATAGGTTCGGGGTTCCGTGTTTAAACGAATAAAATACCACTGTGGAATTATTACAGGTATTCTAGTAAAAAGATCGTGTAAAATAGTCCATTATGAAATTTAATTTTTCCATTAAACGTTAATTTCGTAATTAATTTACTTAACGATAGTGTGCTCCTCGCCTCTTCTAAATGAATTAAAAACCTGTAATGAAAAAAGTTTATGGTTTAATTCGGTCAACTGTCTAGTAACGATATTTCTCTATCGACGGTCAGAGTATTTCCCGATACGAATTAAAGTCGAGGTAGAGAGCTGTTTCCTTAGAATTAAAGACCCTCTTGTCGAGGAATTCCAGACATTTCCTATTTAAATTGTAAATTTATGGGAATCAATGAAGTTTCTAATTGAAAGAATTGCGTTTTTGCGTTGTGTGGTTATTGACTGTTTCTACAATTTCATAGATCGTTCGTTACTTTTTTGAGCTTACCTACCAGGTTTCGAGTTTCGAGGTATTTAACTAGAGAAAATATTTGGAACACTTTTATACGATCGTATAGTACGTAACATATTTTACACTACATTTTACACTACAAATTTAATAAAATAAAATTATTTTTTTAGTGACTTTGCAATTATTGTTTATACATTATTAGTCGTATTATATACATTTAATGTGTACGGTAAAAGTTTGTTACAATTTTGCTAACCAGCTATTACGAAGGATGTTATACAAGAAAGGGTTAACGAGATCAAAAAGTTGCAGATGAAAATAATGCATTTTCTTAGATGTTATCGATACTAAGTTATTAAAATAAAAAAAGGAAAAAAAAATAAACATCGTAGGATATTTCATTCGAAATTAAATAGTTAGCGAATCGTGATAACGAATTTCTATTTTTATCTGATAACAAAGTACAAGATAACTAACGCGTACATATGTAAGAAATTATGCTCAAAAATGTGAAGCCGAAAGTGAACGAAACCTACCTAATGTTAATTAACGTTAATTAAACAATGGAATTCTGAATTTTCCAGATCAGTCTATTTTCAAGTGCGTTTAGATTCGATTTCAAATAAATTTCATCGAATAGAACAATTCTCGCGAAGACAGTCATTGACGATTAACTTCTGATTACTTTCAATCCCAACAGCAAATCGCTCAAACCTGTTTCCAAGACGCAACTCTCGACCATCAATTTCTCTCAAACTTGAATTCACGATTTTTATTGAAATTTATCGTCGTTCATTGGATCGAATCGATTTCCATGGAAAGAAAGCTTCTTCGTATTTAATTTGTCCATTTCAACTCGCCGAAATGGAAAAATAATCAAGCTCTACGACAACGGAATCTTTTTCTATCATCCATTACTATGCTCCGTTTATTTAAAAAATTCAATTCTCAACGGGAGAAGTAATATCGATGAAGAAATTCCGTCGCGGCCGGTTTCGCGTGAAAATCGCGATTTTCAAAGCATTCCATAGGAGAAAACTCAATCGAAAATGTCGTTGTAGTATCCCAAGGTTCGATATGTGTCATAACTTCCAAAATTACTACTGCGTTCTAGTGTCGTCGAGATAAGGAAACCAAAGAAGTATCGAATTAACATTGTACGTGATGAGTTGCAAGTGGTGTTTCAACGATAAACATGAAAGAAAGATTTAAATGTAAGAGCATGCACGTGTGCTCGAATAGGGTAACTCGATGTATAAGTTTGCGGACTAGTATGTATATTTAATAATTGTTACAAACGAAACCGATTGTTCGTGCAACGGAAGTTCGTTCGTTTGTGATAAATAGATAAGGTTTTAGTGGGTTTTTTAATGGCTGTGCGAATCTTCTGCGAGATATGAGTTCACCTTTTCGACGAAAATTGTATAATATATTTGTGAAAGGTTTGACATCTTCGTTCGTCGATAGTTATATGGGTTTACTTGTTTGGGAATTTATTAAAAATTGCAACATATGTAAATACCCGAGATTTTTAATATATTCTAGATTTACTGGAATTTTTTTACGAGTTCATGGGATTTGTTCGAATTTATTATGTAAAGTGATACATTAATAAAGAGAGGGTATTCCAATATGTGTGGTTTTTCAATCGTTTTTTGAAAACTGAGCGGGTGCGAAAATGTTAGTGAAACTGTTCGGTATATTTTAGAATATAATGATAATTAATTTATAGTATTTCTTAAATGAGTGAGATGTATATTTGTCCATACAAAATAACGTGCGAATATTTTAAGAATTTGTAGACTTTTTAAATTCGGTAATTTTTAAAGGGTTACATAGAAGTGCGTAAATAGAAAATGAAATGAAAATGTTTTCCGAAAAGCAGACTTATTTCTTTTACATTACTTAAACGACACTTGTATCTCCTTGTAATGATGACAAAATTTCTTAACCTCTAATATAAATTGCGGAAATTACGTGGAATAATTTAAAACTGTAAATTGCATTGCCTTAGAATAGTACTGCCGCTGTTATTAATTATTTACCGCCATTATGATTAATTTTATCAGTAATTTGACTGCCTTGTTACAAAAGAAACACAGATAACCATGGATAATACAAAACAAAGTTATTAACTTTCCTCTGGCTTCCGTTCTTCAAATAATTACGCACAATTATCCAAAGTATATTCCAAAAACAACATCATTTCGAAGTATCATAACCCAAAAAGCACATGAAATTGCCACCAGTCCCATTCAGTTGTGAATTAATACGTATTAAAATTACCAAAAGTTTACGCGAATATTATTCCTAAACTACTCACAATTTTCAAGTGATCCTCACTTCGTAAGAAGTCTCGAAACCTCTCCTTTGAAGTGCTTTTTGTTTCATATCGATGCGACTTTTCGTTTTCGAGATATCGTCGTTCGAAGCTGAGCGTAATTTCTAATATTTTATTGCTCTGTCCTTGTCGCACGCTCGGACCTTTCTCTCGCACGCGGCTTCCCTGACCTGGCCCAAGTCCGCGATGCGTGCGCTGGTCATTGACGAACACCTACACGCTCCTTTTACTTACCACCACTACGCGACGCACATGTGCCCGGGGAAAAATGTAGGTCACTCCGCACGGCCGCCGTTGATACTCTTCTTGTGATTTAATGCATTGTATCTCCCGAACCAATTAAAATATCGACTTGCAGCAAAATGCATCGTCAAGAGGACACTCTTTTCTATCCCCTGAGCACATATTCTTGAGAAATTCTATAATTCCTTGAAATATATTTAAGATCTCTTAACCCATTGTAAGACACTTCTTCCCAGTATCACAATGTCTTCCTGTAAAATTTTCAAGTATAAACAGTGTCGTACTTTTTGTACATTTATATTCGTGTTTTCAAATCATAAAACGACAAATGCAGTTTGCAGTTAGTCGATGAATCGATAGACCTACCTGAACCGATTTCTTAGCCACAGAACAACGTTTTACCTTATCAAAGAATCTTCTAAAATTAATGAAAAAATTGTTCATTTTTCACGCAATATCTGGTTGGTTTTAGTTAACACGTATATCTCGGTTCTTAAAAACGGTGGGTGAAATAGTCGACGTGGAATCGATATTAAAAATTCAATTAACTCTGCCTGTAACAGGGAAAGTTTCTCCTAAATCCAAAACACGTCCCAGCGACGTGAAAACAAGTAAAAGCGAAGAAATCTCGTGCAAGCACGTGCGTTTCGTTTCCTTTTGTCCGGTCCTACCTTTCAGCCGCAACAAAAGAGACGCTGGCATCATTTTGTAACTCAAGCCAATATTGACAAGACATTCTCTCGCGGATTCCTCTAGTTTCAGCAAAAAAGAAATTCTGTATTACGATGTTCAAGCATAGCAGACATTCGCGAGCGGGAAACTCGCGGATCCTGCAACATATCGAATTTTACGCTTCGTTGTGTGTTCCCTGTATGAGATGTGCATTATCCGGTTCCGAATGCATGATGGAGCAATAGGAATTCTTGTCGAAATCCGGAGTGGAACTTGAGAGGAACACAGCAGTGTTCCACCGCTGCGAGATATCGCGATGACGAGCATGTTATTCTTGTCTTCGAAATGTTTTACGGATTGGAAAATGGTAATTCGCAGGAATACAAGGTGAAAATGAAAATGGACTCGATGGTGATGGAAGTAAAATGAGATCGTATTTTTCATTGAAATCCAATCAAGAATAGCGAAGTAGAGAAGGTAGAGGAAATAGGAAAGGTGAAGTGTAATTTAAAATTAAAAGATAAAATATTCGTGTAGCAGATATGAATACCAAGCGATTAATTCGTTCATTAGTTTCGCTAAACCGTGAGAAATAAAATTACTCGTATCTTTCAGTCAGAATTCTATCAGTAGGAACAGAAAAGCGAAGAGAAAATACGAAAAACGAGAAGTAACGAAAAACTTTAAAATTTCGTTAAACGAAAAGATACTTGACTAATGGACTCGAATATGCAACAATTAATTCGTTTATTAATTATTTTGAAAGTACGAGAAACAAAAGTGGTGGCATTTTTAATCGAAATTCGAGTAATTGAAATGGGAGAAAATGGGGATGGAAAGATACTAGATATTCAAATAATAGAGACACGAATATGAAATAAATGGCTGGTCGATTAGGTTTTTAAAGATATATAAATTCGGTATAATCGTGTTTTTGATTGGAAACGTTTGTGCATGTTTACGTGGGGAAAATAAAATGGAAAAAGGAAATACAGAACACGAAACGTGACTGTGTACCCAGAGCTAAATACGAAATATGAAATTTTCAAGCGATAAAATATATAAATAATAGAGACACGGATAGAAATATAAAACAATTAATTCGTTTATTGGCTCGTGAAAGTATTTATTATATCCCTTTTCGGATTAAAGTTAAAAAATAGTAGAAAACATTAATTACAACGATAAATTGTAACGTACTGTAAAAATATTTCACGAAAACATTTCTCTCTATTTGACAAATCGATTTTTCCGAAAGACCGATGAGAAAAACCACCGGCGCGAGCATAACGGTATAAACAATTCCAAAAATCCATCCATTCGCATTCAACCACGAGTAACTTGATCTGCCATTTTTCAACGTCAAATGTCACTTTATGGCACCTATTTTGACAAGAATTCCAACAAAAGCCAACATAATTCCCGGGCGTACCTAGAACCAACAAAAATTCCGCGTTTTTCATCGAACGAAAACACGACGAAGATGAACTTTTATCGTCACGAAGTCCGTGAACCGGAATTATTCTCATCTTCGGGGTCGAAAAATCGAAGAGACGATCAAACATCTCGGTTTCCTCGCGAAAAGTAAAAAGACCTGTTCGAATACCTGTAGCTCCGTCTTTGTAATAGGTGAAAGAAAATTATGAAACAGCAGTCGAGTAGGGGATAGACGAATCGAAGAACGAAGAGAAAGGGTTTTAAAGCAAACACGCGTACCAACATTGCGGATTGTGAATTTTATTGCGGAAACCTTTGGAAAACGTTCGACCGTGCTCCTGGTGAGCAAATCCTCGCCAAGTGTCTTTGTGGTCCAAAGAGTCTGTTTGATTGTTCTCCGGTGAAATAACTCGATGCCGTGTCTGGGCTGGAAGAAAGAATAGTTGCCGAAGAGAGAGAAACAATGCTGGTATTAACGCTTGAATTCGAGTCCGTGCAATTCTTTAATGTTTAGCAAGGTATTCCTCTTTCTCTGCTTTTCGATGTTTCGTTCGTTGAAATATGCTAGAAATACCAATGAGTATCAAGCTTTTGCGTTGGAAAGCCAGAATTTTGTAGGAAAATCTCTCTATTTCGTTCTTTTTCCTTTTTTCCCTGGTTATTTGCATACGTTATTGCACCACACGTGGGATCGTTATCAATTCATACATGCCTATGCATATTAACGTTAAATATATTCGATTAGGTTTGTGCTAACCACGGTATAAAGTGTAGGAGAATTTTTATACGGGATAGTAGAATTTCGACAATTTTTTGACCGCGAACCCGTTTTTTCCATAAAGCTTGCAATTCGATGCAATTTCGCGAGTTATTTCGTGTACAGTTCGGGATAGAGTATGGCGGAAAAATTTTCAATGTTTTTTGAGTAACTTCAATGGGGATGATTGTCTAATATGAGACTTATTTTCAAACATCGTAATTTTCAATTTAATTCTATGTTAATAAAATTAGGCGCGTATTTTAAAATTAAAAGGTGTATTCTTTTAAAACCTATTGGAAAATACAGTAAAAAATATTTTTCGTGATAAAGTAAAAACTGAGTTAAACAAATTTAGAGATTCGAAAAGTGACTTGATGACTCATTTTTAAACATTGCAATTTTCAACTTAATGTACCTCGATAAAATTAGACGCGCGATTTAAAACACAAAAGGGGAATTCTTTTGCAAGCTATTGGAAAATACAGTAAAAAAGATTCGGTTTTTTTCATAATAAAATAAAAATTGAGATTAAGCAAATTTAGAGATTCGGGAAATGACTTGCTGCTACGATACCCAGTATCCTCGTTTCCTCGTGAAATTTGTTATAACAAATTTTGTTATGTATGAAAGAATTAATGGGAAAACGTATGAAGCTAAAAAGCGCTATAGAAATAGATATTCGCAAATTTTTGTGTAAAAGATTACCGAAAGTTGATTTTCGCCCGAATAACCCTCACGGATTTGAAACGTAAATGTAAAAGTAATGATTCAAAAGTGGAAAAACATCATGCATATACAGTAACATACGTCATATACATACGTAGTTGCCATTCGTCAAATATTTCCATTCTATAAAAAAAACGATTCGCTATGGAATAAAATATCGGACAGTTTATTTTTATAGCGTTATGTTATTTTCTCGTTTCAGTTGGGAGGTGCGATATTTTAGTAAAAACCGAAATCAAAGTGCCGGAAAACGTGTTTGATTTAAATACTAAAAGAAAATATGAAAGTTGTAAATATTTAATCGAAATGATTTTTCCATCATCCATAGAATTTTATTCGTAAATCTTGGAACCGTTGGTGATCGTTATCGAACTGTATATAATTTTGCAAATATTGCAATATAAATATGCCTCGATAAATAATAACTCAAGTACCAACGATATAACCGCATAAATAATACAACCAAATGAGAATATAAAATCGCAAAATAACAAGGAAAGACGTAATATTTGACATCTTATTTAAATACTAATAATCGATTAGTATTATTATACACTGAAGAAACATGAGATATTAAAGGAAATTAAAAATCATTTATAATTATTGAAAAATATTCACCAAACTTTACATATTCGTGATTCTGTATATAATTATGTATTTAATTCTGTAAATAATTAAATTTTGTATTTATTTTGTATTTTTTCTTCTTTTTTATGTATTTACTTACATACGTATACATAATTTTGCCAAAAATTAATTTCGACGAATTTTTAAATGCAATTCTTACAACGTGTCTATAAAAATGAATCTTCACCGTGAATGAAAATAGCAAAATATTAATTCCCCGAACACATATGTCTATCACGATGAAACAGAAGAGAAACAAGTGATACGAGTAGGAGGAAAAGGAAAAGGAAGTATAGAAAATATCTCGCAGAAGAGCAAATATTCCTCGTCATTCGCGCAGAAAATTCACGAAAGAAGTCAAATAACGAACGAACGAATTCATCTGTCGATTGTCGAAATAGTCTTTCAGTCGTCAATTATCAAAGACTATTCGACAATCGCAACTAGAGAAGCTAAGTCGCCATCGATCGAACAAATAACTCACTCATTCGCGTTACTCCGAGGAGCCATTTTATAATTACTTTGTAGCAAAAGTTGGCAATTGTCTCGCCAAAAGGAACAACCTGAATTGTTAACCCGTGACGTGAGATACCTTATTTTAATTTTCCCAAAAATCGTAACCTCTTTTCACGACGTGAAACGCAACCCCTTGCAGTGCGATTTAATTCTGCAAAATTGCACGTCGCACATATTTAATTTTCTCTTGCTCCAAAAATGCAGCGAACTCGATACGCAGAGGCAGAAAGATGAATTTCACTGTTTCGATTTTCCAAGTGAGGTATAATCGATCTCAGACGAGGTATCATAGAACTTTTCGATGCAATCTTAACACTAAATGAGCCAAACGGGGTCAAATGACCCCTTTCAAAGTTTACTTTATAAATCGTACATTCATCTGACTTGCTGTAAATTCTCCTATTATTTGACTGTTTAATTTCTCGCTTACCTTATTTTCTCTTAACTTATTATTAATCGAGAAAAATTCTTTATATACCTTATATATCACGAGGGGGCAGTTGACACCCTATGGTAAGAATAGGAGTGTGTAAAATGCCGGTAAATTTAGTGTTAAGATGCCACGATCAGTTGACAGAATTTTGCGAAAAAAGGGAAGAAGAAATGACAATACGGTTTCGACACGAAGAATTTATGAAATTCGTCACTGTAAATAGCACGAGGGGTTGAAAATATTGCCGACTTTTGCTTCACAATCGCGATCTTCGACGTTTCTTTGTCGTTAAACCAGCTCGAGACCTATTCTGAGTAATCAAGGCTGTTCGCGGTCATTGTCACGCGATATTTTTCCAGTCACCCGATCTCGAGTTCTCGAATGAACAGGAACAATACGCAAACAAATGCAATGAGAATCGTGTGTGTATATGTACATTTATACATACCAACGATTTATTCTATAATTTTCTCTCTTAACGCGTTGATCGTCCACTGTACATAAGGTGCGTTTTCTGTGCTCAAATTCACTCGATTCACTTATAACTGACCTACCATGTCAGTATGATTGGATTCATTTTTAATTAACCCCTTTAATTGACCTCGGTGAAGTATTCGTTGTCATAAGATCATGTAATATTGAAATATTATGATATCAATATTATCAATATTAATAATATTAACCACTTGCAGTGCAAAGAAATTCACGGTTGCGCGTGCTAGAACAGTCAAGTGCAAATCACTACGGGGCGCGTTCAGGCAGCGTTCGGGGGGTTCCAGAAGAGAATCTAAAGACCCATCAACTGACGATGAAATGCAAGCAGAAACTGTGCCTCGGTAAAAAATTTCATTAACAGTTAACGTGCCACGCACGTCATTTTTCTTTCTGCAACAATCGCCTGACGACGTGTGTAACACGTCGCTGGTGTTCCGGTAACAGAAGCATCTCGACGTGCGTGGCACGTTTTTCCACCGTAAGTGGTTAATATTATAATATTAACCTTCGCTAAGACGAATTCAGATGGAAGTTGAAATTTAACCTAACCTTCGTCTGCCTTCGTCGAATTAAAATTACAATGCCTGATTGGAGGGCGACTCGGTGTCGTGATTCAAGGGGTCAAGCAATGGTTATACCTTTTCGTTTTACCGAGTTAATCGATTTGGCAAATAATCCACTCGCGATTTGCTAAAATGTTATGTATACCTGGTCGAACAGACACATTTGAGAAGAACGAAATTAGCTCTTGCACGCATGAATGACAGCGCGAACATCGTCGATTGATTTACATATTCGTTGCGGAGGAATCGCGATTAGTCACATTATCGACTATCGATTATCGATCGAATTAACATAAATGAGAAATAGGGCGCTCGAGAGTCAATCAGTGCGGTACGATGACAATTTGAAATGAGCTCTTCCACTGTTCTGGATATTACCCACGGTGGTTTACGAGCCATTGTCTCGAGTTCTTTCAAACGTCTAAAATATGAAATGAAATTTAGTGGTCGTAAATTGGTAACAAATGGAGATCTCAAGTTAATCGACGATTCTTTCCGTTTTATTGCTCGACGTTAAATACCTTCGGTTAACAGTCGAATCCTTTGCACTCCGGAGATTTTTCAGTTAAGTAAACAGACGATTGTAAACAGATTTTTGCAGTGGAGAACGTTGTGAAATTTTATGTGAAAGAGAGGAAAAGAAAATTATAAACGCGTGTGATTTTCCGTATAAAATAATTTTATTCGTTACTATCGTGTTTATGGATGAAAATCGAGCTAAATAATAAATTGCTGTTTAATAATGTAACCACCATATCACCAATGGTGTGCAAAGGATTGATAGAATATTTTCCGAGCGTGTTACGTCGCTCGTGCCTATTCATAAGCCTGTAATAAGCTTGTATTCACCTACTTCGCAATTACAATTTAATTACAACGCTGTTACAATGCAATTACCACGCAGGACGCTGTTCGACCACACGGCCGTATCTATTTTGTACCTTCGAACAGTAATTGCCTTTTGTCAGCGTCGAGACGCTTTGCCAATCATCGCTTCTCACTCAAAAGGTCTGAAAATTGCTTTACATTCCAGCCGTTCAGGGGCCAAAGTGATTCGCGCCACTTTCCGAATTTTCGCAAATTTTAGTGTCACAGTTGTTAATTCGTTGTCAACGATTCAGACTTTAAATAAAATTCTACTTTCATCCTAAGGGACTATACGATTTGGCTAATGAACGGCTCGCTTCTCACTCCTCGTATAATTTCTTTTAATGACAAATATTTTTGTCTGTACGTATGTATAGTATAGATTAACGCGAAATAAGTGTGCAGCAAGTAAAAACTGTTGCAAATTGTCTGCGGGACTCAAAATTGGACGAAAATGTCAGCCAATTGTGGATGACGAGGCGTCCACGGAAATGAGATTGTCATCCTGATGACGTGACGATCAACGCGTTAATTCTCGAGTTTCGCACAAGGCATATACGCGCAATTGTATATAACAGTGATTTTCAACCTGCTTTATCACGCGTAATTTCTAGAATTTTTGTGACACGTTAGGGTATATGTAAAGATGAATATAATTTTTGTAGATTTCTAAAAAAAAGAATTGGTGACTGTAGAAAATAAAACGCAGTACGTTGTGTATTATATTTTCATTTTTGAAATATTGTCGTTTAACTGTAACAATAAATTTGCGGGGTTTGTCAATTTTACGAGTTTCGGATTGCAGGAACAAAATTGCAGAAATGACTATTTTCTCTAGTAATTTTCGTTGACTTTTATTATTGCCTTAATTTCGCGATCGTTGCAAATCGAGCGTTGATTCGAAGATATTTGTAATAATTTTATGAAAATTAAATATAATTTATACAAAATAAATATCGTAGTACAACTACTACATGTAACTATCTTATTTGTCGTAGGCGAATATAATAAATATTTTATACCTATAAAATATCATATAAATTAATAATACGTAACCAAATTGTTTCTAAATTAAACGAATAATTCTTTTCTTAAATTAAAAATTTCGTTCATTTGTCAATTCGACAATTCGTAAACCTCCTATTAAATTTCCAAATTTTGCTTCTTCTTATCACTCGATGAAATTACATAATTTTCCAGAAAGTGGAAGATTGGCTGAAAAATATATGAGTGAAATGATTTCATTCAGCCCAATTGAACGAATCAAAATATTTCAAAAATAAAAATAATGACAGCGATCATTTGCCTTCCTTTCCTATTTTCTGTTTTCTAATTTACGTTACGTTCGACGCGATCTAAGGGGAAGAAAATCACTGTCGAACTCGAAATTCGAGCTATCGCAACTCGTTAAACAAATCCTGGCTTGACAGCTGAAACCCTGTGCGACGCGTGCAATTATGCGAGTGCGAATTGACAGTAGGCCGGTCGAAAATCACTGGTACACGATCGCGCGCATATTTGCGGCGTTGAACGATTATGGTTGATCGGTGATGAAGGTTAATCGGTAGATGGATCGTTGGCGATCACGCGACACCAGCGGAACGAAATTTTTCCGCGACGCGCGGTTTCAACCAACGAGAGAAAATGCGTTGCGGCGACGCGTATGACACGCACATGAGTCTGTACAGCCGTGGCTAGATGCACCGGGAAACGACGTGGCGATGGAAAAAAATGACTCTGGGTTCCGTGATAAATTAAAATAGGCGCGCTGATAGAGGTCGGGTCCTCTGGCGGCTTAAAGAGCCGTGAAAGAGGCCAAACGAATCTTTCTCGTCCGCTGTACCAATTATTCTTTTCTATCGTCGAGTTGTTCGTTTCCCGTCGAATCCAGACGGATTTTTTTCATATCTTCGGCCGCGTCGTTTTCAAGCCGAACCCTCGATCCCGCTCGAGCCGACGCGAGTGTCTGCCGTTGAATAATTGCGAATCGATCGGGAAAGCCGGGTGTGTCTGTGCGGAGTACATAAGAAATTTTCCGTGTTCGTTTAGGAAATACAGGAAAGTGTTTCGATGAATGAAAATCGGGATGAGCCTTCGAGAGCCTCGTCGTGTCTGCTGTCTGCCTGTTGCGGTAAGGATTATCGGCTGGCCTTTATTTCGATGGTTGTTGATTCATTTTCTTCGTTACACTGATCGGTTGGCAAAGGATTATCGATTGGATGCATTTACTGGCAAGAAATAGCAAACAAACTAGTCTTTGCGAATTTTTATTTTATTCTAATATTTTTATGGCATTATTCTTCTGAGATATATTATATTTAACGAATGGTAGAAGAAAGGGGTTCGAAATTTGGGAATTTTGTTCCTGATTACGGAAAGGACCAATATGGTATTTTTTATAATTGTTTGGCAAAGGATTATCGATTGGATGCATTTTTTGGCAAAAACTAGGAAACAAAATAGCATTTGCGAATTTTTATTTTATTCTACTCTTTATTTTATTTTTATTTTAATTTTTATTTTATTCTAAGTTGAGAAACACTGTTTTGAAACTAATTTGGTTGTTTATGGAACGATTGTAAATAGTGTGAGTTGATTGCGAAATTTCTTTATTACGTTTTTGTTTAATCCTCTTAGTAACTACTATGAATCCTTAAAGGATCGTTAAATCCTTAAGAGAGAGGGGTTCGAAATTTTGGAATTTTATTACTAATTAAAGAAAGGACCAATATGGAATTTTTTATAATAGCTATATGGTTTCCTGAAATGTTTCTTGAAAAGTTGAGAAACACTGTTTTGAAACTAATTTGTTTATTTATGGAACGATTGTAAATAGTGTGAGTTGATTGCGGAATTTCTTTATTACGTTTTTGTTTAATCCTCTTAGTAACTACTATGAATCCTTAAAGGATCGTTAAATCCTTAAGAGAGAGGGGTTCGAAATTTTGGAAATTTATATCTGATTACAGGACCAATATGGTATTCTTTATAATATCAATATGGTTTCTTGAAATGTTTTTAAAAAGGTTGGGAAACACTCTTTTGAAATTAATTTGTTTATTACGCTTTTGTTTAATCCTCTTAGTGAGTACTATAAATCCTTAAAAGGGAGGAGTTCGAAATTTTGGGATTTTATTCTTGAGTACAGAAAGGACTAATATGGTATTTTTTATAATATCAGTATGTTTTTTGAAAAGTTCAGAAACACTGTTTTGAAACTAATTTGTTTATTTATGGAACGATTGTAAATAGTGTAGATTGATTGCGGAATTTGTTTATTACGTTTTTGATTAATCCTTTTAGCGAGTACTATAGATCCTTAAACGATTTATACGACTTTTCCTTTTTTATATTAAAATTAGAAATTGGTACCTTAAAATTAAAAATATTAAAATTAGTAATATATTAAAATTAGAAATGGAATGAAAAGATAAATAATAATCATCCCTTTTTAATATCTTTTCTAGAGTCCATTTTTAATTTTGATATATGCACGTATCTCAGAAGATGAACAGAAAAATGTAGAAAAATTCGTAAATCATTATTTTGTTTCTTTACCTTTGTCAGTATATACTACATTGATTTATGCAAATTTACGTGAAAAAATAACGAAGGAAATTTTTTGGAAAATTACACAATAAAAATTTTAATCAACGAACCTCTAGAAATTATAATATCAGTGACATTCAAACTATAAAGAAAGATACTGAAGAATGCAATTTGGAAAGATCAGAGGCAGTTAAACTCCTTTTAATAAAGCAATATATTCACAAAATTGAAAAGTATATTCATTTCGCGTACTAAATAATTCGGTTCGTTGATTAATTTTTCGTTCTCCACAAAATCGTATAAAAATTACCTAAATTAACCAAAGTCGAGGAAAAAGAAAGAAAAAATGAACAACTGTCACCGAGGTAATTTCTCAGCGATATCGTGGAAGCGTATCGAGCTCCAAGTCGTATTTTCATCTCTCAATTAACGTCCCCCGTTCGCGATTTTCAAGTTCCAATTAAAACCCTCGACAACGATTTCGATTTTCGTGCATCGAGACACTATCTCTGACCTACGATTTCGATCGTCACGACGAAACGTCGATCGACCGTCGTCGCGTGGCTGTAAATAATAGAAACAAGTCAGAGTGAATGGAGAACCGGGAATAAATGCGAGAGTGTGCGAGGAGAGCGTTAAGCAGGCGAGGAAGGTGTTAAAATTCGAAAAATAAGAATTAAAATTGGAAAAATAAGAAAAAAGGTGAGAGGAAACAAGGAGAAAACGACGAAGAGAGAACGAGAAAAGACAAGGTGTCGATGTAGAAGAGCGACGTTCACCGAATTATCCCCAACCCCATCTACACCCCATCCCTTAACGAAGTACTTTCTACTACCGAGATAAGTGTTAACGTAAACGACGGAGCGAAATCGAGAAGATTCATCCCTGAATTGCCACCCGAATTTTCGCTGCTCGGAAGACGAAATTTCTCGAACGAAAAAGCAAGGAAAAAAAATTGGAAAAAAATAGGAAAAAAATGTCATCACCACGAATTTTATACCGTGAGCAAATATGTCTGTCTGTCGCGACATTTTAACGATTTTCCCGGATTTTTTAATGGTCCTTCACCAGCGTTGGAAACCCTGATCGAGCAACGTTAGAGATCGTTATATCGTTTCTGATTTATACTCGTGACCCATTGTGTCCTTTCGCAGTTCCTTCTCCACGAGGCTTGTTTATTGGTTTCGTTGAATCTTTCGAGTTTGATAGTCGCATGGGATACGTCGTTGACCGAGTTTCGCGTCGTGAAATAGATTTTCGTCTGTTTTGCTGAAGAACGCGTGTAGAGAGAATAGTATATATCAGAAGTGTCACGTGTCGATAAAAATACGAGATTTCGCGAGTGTACGTTTATTTTTATGAAATTCCTCTGACGACGTGTTCAGGTTTTGGTTAAATAGGCTGAAACAATATTTCATACATGATACGTCGTATCGATGGGTTTAATACACCTGTACAAACCATTCTGGTGACTTTGGTTCGTTTGTCGTTTACATTTATTTCTTTAGATTGTTATAATTGATTTGTTAACTGGATCGTTTCTTTGAATTAAAGACTCCTTCGAAATTGAGTTGCGAGAGAGGATCAAGTCTGTCAGTCAGGTAGATTTTAATTGTAACAAACGTAAGACTATAAACAGCGTGTCCTGGCAGAAAGTAGAGGGAGCTATTAATCTCCTGACAGCCTGTGTCAAAAAATAGGAGAGAAAAATGTAATTCGTGTAAATGTGAGAAAGTTGAAGATAAAAAGACAATCACTAGAATCCTGACTAGTTTCATTCAAATTATTTTTCGTTCATTACCTAATTACACGTTATTAATATTTACATTATCACGTATGAATTATAAATATATTATACTTAAGTAACGAAAATCGAAGGGATTTATACGTAACGTTTGTTATTTAATTAAAATTATATTTTTATGAATAAATTTTCGTGAGTCAAATTTCGAAGCGAAATTCATTCGCATAGCACTCTGTATCATAATTTTTCTAACAATATTCCCTGTTCTTTTCTGTTGTTCGTTTTGAATTCGTTTCTTTTACCGCGAAATGATGAAGACAGTTATTTTGTTAAATAAATTTTAAACTTCATTGTATGTTAATTTAAAATTATCAATTAAATCTTTTCTTCGTTTTATTAAAATGACTGTTGTAAATTAATTATTCGTTTACACGAATAATATGGATTACTACGAATTTGGATTACTGTACGAATAATACTGTCACGTGTATCGTCGAGGGGTTAAATAACGTAAAATGTCTGGAAAAGATAGTTTCCGGATAGATTGAAATAGATCTCAATTGACAGGTTGGACTACAAGGTAAATCAATTAGCTTGTCTGCACCATTTAACCCCAGGCTCTTTTCTGTTCCAGTTCTGTCACAGATAAAAAGATGAAAAGGGTTCATAGATTAGGCGATGTAGAATTACCTGGTAATCGCTGGAAAGAGTTTTAAGTGGTTGATTAATATAGAAATGGAAATGGACTTTTTTAAAAAAGTTTGAGACCTTTGTTCCAATGTTGGATCTGAAATATAACAAATTTCATTTTTATAAAATCCCTAAACTATATTTATATATATATTTTATGTAACAATTTGATTACATTTATTATTTGTTTGCAATTGAGAAGAATTTTATTATTATTTAACATAATTCTTCGACACAATTTCTTGAGGAGTTTTTATATAAGAAATATGCCAGTTAACGTGTTAAAAATGAACGAATAGTCTGCATAGATTGAAATATAAATTAGTTCATATTTTTTGAATATATTAATTATGAAATGAAAATATTTGATCTACATACGTGTTAAAAGAGTTGGGAAAAACGATATTCGTGATACAGTGTAAGTCTTTTGGACCAAACGTTGTTTCACCTGTACATGATTCATTTCGATATTCGAATTTTATATAAGGTACATAACTTTTTGAATTTCTCCTTTGTTAATGAAGAGCAGATGTAGATACAGAGTGTTACAAAAGAAGGGTCTAAGATCTTCTGAGCTCAAGATATTCACCAAGAGGAGTAAAGCACGCGTAGTTAATATAATTCTTAAGAAACCTAAATGGAAAACCAAAATTTGATATAGAATTTGTAACAGTTGGTCTAATTGTCTTCCTTCCATTTCGATACAAGACTGAAGTAAATCGTAGATTCTCAAGTATTCCTACACTCACTGAGAAAGGTATATTACTAATTTCAATTTGTCAATCTCTATGTTCCTTCACTTTTATCAGTAAGTGTATTAATAATATTCTAGTATTATACACTCTAACATAGCTCAAACTAATTATTCTACTTCCATTACGTTGCCTTACTTTTCTTCTAAACTCAAGCCTCTACGCTCGAATATCTTCTTACTACAAAAAAGAAACAATTCGAAATTTTCCTTTTATAAAATCCATTACACTTTGTACAATACATAAAAGAAAATCGTGCATATATATATTATATCATTGTATTTGTATATTAACCCATTCACGAGTAAGAGTTCTGGCAACCTTAAGATTTGCCACGTAACTCACTAGCGCCACCGTGGTACGTATCTCCGCGGTACAAATGCAACATTCAATTAATTTCTAATTTTACTCATATAGTTTTACAGACATTTCTCTTCAATACACATTGTTTGACTCGTGAAAAGGCTAACATATAGAATAGTTTTATTCAAATATTTCGTTATACGATCTATTAATTTTCACAATTTTGCTAATTAACCAAAGTTCAGACACTTCGTCCAACGTTCATTCCTCTGCTCGATGACTCTTGCAAGCTCAAAGGAATCTTCCTACTTTCGTGACACCCTGTACACATTGCCGTCGATATGCAAGCACTTCGCTCGACACTTCAGCCCCGCTATTTCCAGACAATTCGACTGTCCTTGGTATCCCGGGGAATTCAACCTTGTGATCTATCAATCCACCACTCGTTCGTTAAGATTTACTTAGCAAGGTAAAGGAGAGATGGCCATGACCGATCGGCGAATTCATCCTATGCCTGGAAAGGTTTGTTTCGAAGAAAAGAAAGAAGTTCGACATTCCCATCGCTTTTTCCTTCGCCCCTCTAACGAAGTTTCCACGAAACGGAACGACACGTAATTAATCACGGTTTTTACAGCCACGCGTGTGCTCCTCGTTGCTGGAGTTCAGGGTTGAGACGCTATCGAGAATCTCGAGGCGCGGGGTACTCGTCGGAGGGTGACTCGGGGGCAGTTCAGGGTCGCGGGATGAGAAAAGGATAGGATGTAAGGATAAAAAAATCACTGTTCTGTGTATACTACGTGTACATGTATTATTTGGTGTGCGACTAAACACAGGTTACGAGAATAAGAAACGAAGGAAACTGTGTTCCCTTTACACGACCTTTCAGCATGTATTGTTTTCACACGATACTCGACGCGTTCTTGTACATAATGTTTTACTCTTGTAAATAAATTATCCATACGATCCGGATGCCTTGCTTCATTTCACGCCTGTGATTATCGTGATTACCGTCACGCCATATTCGTCATGTTCATCGCGTGTTACGATGTCTGGCGATGTTGATCATGCGTATCCGACGACTGAGTCGATTTTGTGTTCGTGTTAATACGTAATATTCGGTTGAACGCAGAGTTTAGTTGACAGAGTTTAGGTAAACGTTTGGTACTTGACGTGACGATTTTCATAAATTGCAAGTTGCTCGGGTGTACGTATTTTAATGGATGAAATGGAGGTTATGTCAAGGCCAAGTAATATATTGGTGGAGAAATTACTTGTCAAGGAAGATTATATTTCTTGCTGGGATATTTGCTACCATTGTTATTGAATTATATTTAATTCCGGAAAAATTACGTTATTGGGAATTATTTTTATGGATAGAGGAATTGTTTACTGTTGAGAATTGTATTTCGTTCCTGAAGAGATTATTTACCATTGAAAACAGTATTTATCGTTGAAAGGTTATATTATAGATTACATTTATTGTTGCAAAATTTATTTACCATTGAGACTCGTATTTCTCGCTGGAAAAATGATACGTTATCCGGAATTGTATTTAGACCCGTTTATTTTGAAAGTGGCCTAAGTCCATTTTTACGTAAATTGAGATATTTAAGGGTTTGTGTTTCAACGTAGTTAAAAATATACGTACAGGATACTAATGAGTCATACTGCTTAAGTGTATCTAAAGGAATTAAATTTATAGTTCGTATTACAATAATGACAATTATTAAGCGAATAATATGCGTTTTCTTACCAAGAATGGTGTTAGGCCACTTTCAAAATTAACAACCAGATTCCTTATAAAATTTGAAGAAGCTCAAGTCCACTCAACATAATTTAAGATGCTTCAAATTGAGAAAAACAATACTCAATTTATTTTATATATCTTTACAACACTTCAAAAACATAATTTATGCGATTCGAATTATTTTTTAACTACATAAATTACAAAACAATTTACTGCTCATCTACATTTTGTGTGTGTGAAAAGGATTTGAAGAAATCATGATGTTCCGGTGGTATATATCGTAGTAGGTCCATTATGCCCTTGAATTTTGCTGTTGTAATTTGTCTGATATTTTTATACAGTGGTATCAATACAATATTTTCGAACTTTCTTGGTCTACCCCAACGTGGTAATAAATCCAGGACATTAAAATTTTCATTCTCATTCATTGGTGTCTTATAGAAAATTTTATACGGTTCATTTCTGACAAAACGCATCCAACATATTTTTAACCAGTTTATTGATTCTCCGTTAGAATTCTTTGCCCTTTTAAAAATTGCGTCTTCTAATAATTTTGTTGATACAAAATCTTCTTGTTTAATTTCATTTACAATAAAGTTATTACCTTTCCGGCACTTTTTGATAATATTATAATAATCTTGGAGGACAAACAGTAAATTATTTTTTTTTAATGACATTTCTACCACGCCAAAATCTTTGTCATTTGGTAAAAACGAATATCTTGATATTAAGAATTTGTGATTTATGATTGTCCAAAAACTGAGGTAAACTTGTTAAACTTGTTAATTAAAATTACCTTCATCACTGCCTTCGGACATTATCGATAATAAATATTTCAATTTAAGTATAAATGTACTTAGGTCACTTTCAAAATACATGGCTCAATTATTGAACTAACTCTGAAAACTTATGTGTCCAAAATTATCGTATTTACTTTGAATATAAGTAACCTCAAATGCTTTATTGATAAATAACTTGAAGTTGTACATGTAACCATAGGCAACCGGAAATAATTGACAAATGGACTTAAGCCACTTTCAAAATAAACGACTCATTTATTCTATTTTAAGTAGGTTCGAATTTTTAAAAATTAATTCAAAGTATTTGACATTGGTAACGTAAATTGTTCTTTCGTGACAATTTTATGGTAAGTACCGTGCCAATCTCTCGAGTTTCCATACTTAAGGACGGCATGAAACTTCCATAATTCACGTAGCAAATAAAGATAAGTCCCGTTCCAGGGGAAATATATTTTGATAATACCAAGCTAATCGTGATCTATACGGAAAAGTTCGATTCAAATTCCAATATTACAAACCTCGAAGTTCTAATAGTGATCTTTAGAATCAAAAGTTCTCGAAGTCGTCTTGCCAGAAAAACTTCTCCCAAAACTCGGATAATATTCTTCGAAAGTCCACTGAAAATTCTTCCCTTTAAAGTACAATAAAATTTCCTTTTAAGCTCAGATAAGGAATTTTTTCTTTTCGGAATGCCTCGTCCTTATATCCTTTATCTGCTCGCTTTTAAGGACATCCTTGTTGAAATTTAACTTAACCAGGAGACCTTATACCTAGTTCAGAGAAGCTCTTGAATCTTTGAAAGCGTCTACCAGTCGATAGTATCGTTTTGGAATCTTTAGGTATTTCATGCATCTGAATATTACATAATATTACACGAAAATAATTTTAAATATTTTTCATCTTTTAAAAGGGTATTAAGAAGGTACTCCACTGAAATAATTTTATTATTTTCTTTTAAATCATTGCTACCTTTCAAATTTTATTTAAAACAAATATAAAATGATTTTTCTAATTAATTGTCTATTTACCTATCGCTTAAAGTATCAAATAAGCGATTAAATTGGCAGTTTGTCGACTGCGTGAATTAGTTATGAATTATGACAGATATTAAATACGATATTGTACGATACTAACTAAAATACGAATTTATGCATTTTGCAGAGTGGACCAATGCGATTATTTTACGTAGGAAGACCAATTCACGTTCCCAAGTACATAATTTTAATTTTACCATTAATTGCAGTGTTAAAATATTGTAATTTGAACTTAACCCAAGTTATAATGGTCATCTATGATTCAACGATACTAATTGATATATTAATTCAATGTCCCATACGTGGTTTTAAATAACTGTACTACAATATGCTTGACAGGAAGGCAAGAAAAGTAAAAATTGCCTGTCAAATTTCCATCTGACTCTCTCCAATTATCTCTCTCTTTTCTGTGATATAGTTAATCTGATATATATCGCACTGACAACACACACGTCACAATCTGCTCAACGAAACGGGGATAAAAATTTCCATTAAAATCCAATAGCTATGTATTATGATTGGATCAGGTTTTACCAACGCATTTTACAATGAAAATTACAATTAAAATTGAAACAAAAATGGTAAAACAAACCCCTATGATAAAAATTATAGTATTAACCCATTTGCATCATGGCTTTACTTAAGGTGCCGCGTTCAGGCATCAGCGACGTTCAACTGACGAGTAGCCCGTATCACCGAGCGCGTATCAGCACCTACTCAATGGGAGTTAAAAGGATTTTCACGACAAAAGTAAAACTTGTTATGAATATAATGAACCGATGTAGATGAGATGCTCACAAAAGGGATCAAACGTGATCTGTGGCATATGAAGAATATTCAGCAACTGGTAATGGCAAAAGTCAGCTCGCGGATTATTCCGCGCTCGGTGATAGACGACTGTCGTGGCTCGCGGAATATTCCGCGCTCGGTGATAGTCGACAGTCGTGGCTTGCGGAATATTCCGCGCTCGGTGATAGTCGACAGTCGTAGCTCGCGGAATATTCCGCGCTTGGATGCAAATGGGTTAAAGTATTAAAGTAATAAAATTATAATATTAGATTTTAGTATAAGTAACTTTGGTTGCTTAAATAGAGAGAATTGCATCTAAATCATAGGATCATAATCGAATCAGCAAATGATAACAATGGGAATTGTGGAATATCGAGGAAACGAGTCATAGGCTTATCTGTAATGCGATGTAGGACAACGGCAAACAATCGACAGAATTCGATTGTTTTCCGTTCGGACTTTAAAAGGCATGCATACTATGGAGTACCGATTATGGTTGGGCGATAATGGGAAGTAGAGCGAAGGCGTAGGCCAGGGAAGATCGATAGGTTTGACCTCGATGCGCTGAAACTTTTTCTTGCCTTTCAAGATATTTAAGGATGCCACTGTTTCGCGGGGCTTTCTCGGTTGGCACGATCGCGAAATAACGACGATCGAACGATTAATTTTGTCGTGACCTGTGAATCAGCCTTGGCTCGAAACCGACGAAAAATAACGGGGACAGCGGGGTTAATTAGACCACCTCTCGGGTTACTCGTGAATTATCGCTCACACGAACGAGCTTTGTAGAAAATAAAAATTAACGCTGTGCAGTCGCGGAGCTGCTCGCGATTAATTCGCCAAAATGGCCCGGGTTTCTCTTATGTACTCTAGCCTCGCGGCTTTTCCGTCCTGTTTATGCGATTAGAGAGTCATTCGAACAGGCAAATGAATTTTTGCCATGAAAAATTTGCCTACGGGTCCAGAAAATTATTGCCACTCGGTTATATTGGATTCGATGAAGAACGAGGTGGAAAATTCTACCTTTAGCGAGATTAGGTCATTCTCTGATACGTGGAATAATTTTTGTGTCGAGACATTTTGCATACGGGTCCACCATATTATTGCTACCTCGTTCGATTGATTATTTTTCTCGATGGAGAAAAAAGAAGGAAAAATTTTATCGTCGTATTATACTAAATAAATTATACTAAGTATTTTTTCTTTCTTTTTCTCCATTTATTCTTTGCAATTTGTCTTTGGTGATGTCTGATAAATTTTAATATCGATCAGTCACATTAGCATGTGAAAGACAAACTCCATTGTGTGTCAATTAAGCCTATATGAATGGCAGGTGCTGAATGGAAACAAGTCCAATAGATGTTTCCTTTTCAATCTTCCAGTGATGCTGTTCATCTAAACTCGTGCAGCTAATTTGCTAGGATAATTCGCAGCTCTATTCTCACAGCGAATAACGGAATTGCGAATTTCTTTACACTAAGTACATCCACAAAATAGACAAAAGAAGTACCCAAAATACTATTAAGACTAAACCGTTGCAAAAGGTTACGAAAAATATGAATAACACGAAGCAAATTCAAGCAGAATGCAGGACGTGAAACAACAACTCTAAAGGGAAATAAAAACACAGTGAATCACACGTAACACGTATAAAGAGGAGCACAAATAATGCGAGACAAATCACGAAAGCATGTAAAAACGCCTATGACGTAGGAGGTGGTGAAAAATATCAAGAATTGCTCGCAACAAAATCGGCGACATTTGCATCCTCGAGAAGGAAACAAGTCGTAACCTCGTTTTCCACTCAACGTCCCGAAATCCAATATCATTCCGCGAAATCGACGCGAACGAGGCGGTCTGTCGATGAAAGCGCTGGTTCTTTCACGGAGTGGCCATGGAAGGACGGAAAAACAGGGAAACAAAGGGCTAGAGGGAGAGAGAGGAACACAAGGGCAAGAGGAAGAGTACGCAGCAGCTGGGCAATGAAATATTCTTGCTCACAATGAGTCGCCTTAATTATTCCGGCCGTGATGAATGCTAATTCAACATTTTCCGCGAGCTCGCGAAACAGCAGGCGCAGAGACACGCAGCGCTGATTAACCGGCACTCGAGCCAACCAGTATCCTAAATTCGACGCAGCGAGCGCCCTGCTATTGTTTGCCGGCCGAACTTAATTAACAGCGTTAATCAGGCCACTTCACTTTCACCTGGCCAACGAAAAGAACACGTCCGTGTCGAACACTGTGCGTGCTGACAGCCAGAATTTTTCCTCCTCTACCCTTTCATCCATGGAAATGAGTCTTTGCCCGCTGTACGTCGGCCACGGTTGACGGGAACACCGCGCCTCAGCTGTTAGTTCGCTCGCGCTCGCGCGAGATGGCGCTAGTGATCGTAAGGCGACGAAAGATGGCGGATGCTGGGAGACGCCGCATTCGCGAATGAAAGAATCGACTCCTTTTCTCTAACGCGTCATTTTTACGATTAATAGAATTCTTTAAAAAGATCCAGACTACGTTTCCGATGCTGGATCCTAGTTCATGAATGGACAAGAATTAATTTAATTAATTTAAAGCGTTGGAAAGCTCTCGACAGAAATGGCGGCTATGCTAGCAATGTTTTATTACAGCAGGTTTCAGAAATAGCCAGTATCTTGTTAATTTTGTAAGGTTTTTAATTTGAACAAGAAATTGGAAAATGGGAGTCTCGAAAAGATGGAGTTTCTTGTTTAGTAGACACGTGTAAAGAAATTCGTAAATAGTATATACTTATATACTTTAGCACGTGTCCAAGGTGATGATCCTGTTAGAGTTGGTCGGTAGTTGTTGCTGATCAATTTATGCGTTTCTCAGGTGACCCGTGGAAGGAATGTAGATCTATAAACGATGTCAAGGAACTGAATAAATAAGTTCCTATATTATCGAGACATTTATATTCTCAGAATGCTGCGCTCCATGCTTACGTAGCTATAATCTCATGCTTAGTGTCTCTTAATCCCAAATCCTGAACTCTCAGTGCTTAAATTATCGATCTGGATCGAAGTTCAATCGTTTGAATCCTCCTACTTATACTCTGTAGTGTATTCGCTTCAAATCTCGGAATAAATTAATCATTTGCTCGTTACGTGTTCTCAGGTCTCATTAGATATTAGCTGCATAGGAAGCGAGTCTAGACTGATCTTGAAATAACCACCTTGGTTAGTCGACTATGTGGAGCACATTCTAAATGGCTACCATGAACTATTTTCTTCCTTAATTGCCTTTTTCACTTTTTTATTACGTGAGGGAAATCTTCGTAGACACTGTGCATACCCTAGAGGAAGGACAGAGGGTAATGTTGGATTCCTTCTGTCTAAAGCTCACACAGTCCCTGACACTTTAGAAGCAACACTGGCTGTCAATTTATAATTTACAAGCACCTCGAGGAAATAATTGCAGATATTTAAATCATCGTTCTATAATTAAACACTATATAAAGATAATCGGGTGCACCTCGTAAATTTGGAAATATCTAATTAAATTAAGTTTGTTATTAACCCTTTGCACTCGGCGATCGTTTCGTTATAGAAACATAGTGATTCGAAAACTTTCTGCCATAAAGTCGATGATATTTTCAAAACGGTAAATAATAATTGCAAATTAACAATAAGACGTAGAATTATTTTATCTCGATATTCCACGTGTGGTTGGGCAATTTTAAATTCGAAATGTTAATTAATAACGATCTTTTGAATCTGATTAAATGGTAACTGAGTCGCCACTCTAGTGCAAAGGGTTAATAAGGTATGCTTGATTTCTTTTTGTCAATGCAACTTGTAAAAATTCGTTGAACTTCGCGTATAATACCTTGCGCAATGCCATCGTAAAGGTAACTAGAGGTCGTGAGACGGATTCTACGTGAAACGGTGCCAACACAAATTCGTTAGCGTTTTCAGGTCGCGGGTTTTAATTGGAAGTAGTGTTATAACACCGTGTACATGTTTCTTTGTATGCGGTTGCATTAAACGCGCGGCAAAACGCAGAACGATAATAATTTGTTGAATTTGGCCGGGTCTGCTTGTTAGTTTTGCTGATTCGTAGATTTTTCCGTGCGTGTCAAAGGGTCTTAATGAAGATCACGTTTATCACGCTAACGTCTCGCTGAAATTTTTATATTCGCTCAATTAAAAGGTACGCGCGAAAATGTATTAACGAAGTAATCAGGAGTTTTACGGAGAACTTGATATTCGCTGAAGAAATTAAGAATGAAATTGCTACGTTACAGTAAATAACGTTGTTGATGATGCAAATTTTAGTGAGATAAATAAAGCACTTTTTGACGAGTCAATTTTTAGGAAGATTTTGAGGAAAATTGTTGCGTATAAAAAGTAAAATTTTGCGGCAATATTTTACTAGATTTTTAATAACGAATGTACTATTGATTAATAACAGAGTGTAATTTTTTAGTTAAATCGATAATTGAAATATTATACATTTACAAAGATTTATTGAACAATTTCATTCTCTGATTCACTATAGTGTGCAAAGAGACGTTGTTATCGAATATTGATTTTAATTATCTAATAACTAAAATGCGATAATAAAGCGAACACTTGATGAAAATAAATAAAAATAATATGAAAATATAGAAAAATAGTATCAGAAATATTTCTCATCCTTGGAAAAATCAATATTATAATTTATTAATTTTTGCGTGCTATTTTGAATTATTTTGCACGAACCCAAAATGTGTCTGTGCTTTTTGAGAAATATCCTCAGTCCAAAAATATAAGACTGTTATTACTATCGTGTACGTAAATTTTCTATATTTCACCATTTTCCTAGAAAATTTTTGAAATGCTATTTTTATTCCATTTTGTATTTGTTATCGAATATTGATTTTAATTATCCAATAACTAAAATGCGATAATAAAGTGAACACTAGATGAAAATAAATAAAAATAATATCAAAATATAGAAAAATAGTATCAGAAATATTTCTCATCCTTGGAAAAATCAATATTATAGTTTATTAATTTTTGCGTGCTATTTTGAATTATCTTGCATGAACCCAAAATGTGTCTGTGCTTTTCTAAAAAAATCCTCAATCCAAAAATATAAGACTGTTATTATTATCGTGTACGTGAATTTTCTATTTCACCATTTTCCCAGAAAATTTTCAAAATACTATTTTTATTCGATTTTGTATTTAATTGATTAATTGCTCGATCTTCTTCTCGATTATTATACGAACATCTGAAAAATAGAATTCCTCACCTTCGCCTTGCTGCAGTTGTCATCTTTAACGGCGGAAGTTGATAGCAACAGACGTGTCAACAGATTGAAAACTTCAGTGGACAGAGGAAGTTAAACTCGGATCTTCCCAAGTTGTAGTGAAAATTCGTCAGCTGCGGTTATTCGACACCTGGACATCATAAAGCGTCTGTCGCTCGGATGTTGAAACTTTCTTAGCTTTCGCGAACATGTCTTTACACCTCGATGCCAAATTTGACGCATTAATACATCTACGAGCCTGAATTCTCTACATAAAAGCAATAATTTCTAGGAAATCGACGTGTTCTAATATTAACCCTTTGCACTCGACGATTTTTTGGCTAGAGAAGAGTAGAAATTCAAAGACTCTACCAAAAAGCTGACGATACTTTTTTGAGCAGTGAATAAAGAATTGTAGAATTATTTGATTTCGATACCTTGCACACTGTTACATTGCATTAAATTTGATATATTAATTAATATTGATCTTCCAAATTTTATGAAATGGTGACTGAGGGTCACCTCTCGAGTGCGAAGGGTTAATACGAATCACGATAAGAGTACAATCACTATATTAATCTCCCCTACCCTAAAGACAGAACTCAGGATAGCCTATTTAGGATGCAGGGCTCATAAGTTCACGAAGAAGATATTCTGATTTCTCAGTTTGATCGTACCTTTGATATTCTCGAAATTCGTGCTTGCGACATAGTAATAGGATAACTTGTTTACTAAATTCATACTCCTTTGGGCTGATGCTAAATACTTAAGACCTGTGTCCTCTTCGTTCTCTAGTCGCTCTCTGTCTAGTCTCTTGGTTGCACTCTCTTTGTAACACAATTCCGCCCGTATATGTGACACTTTCAGTGAAGACCGAAAATTCGCGTGACCTATTTTCTGCGTCGCTTTAGACAAGGTGTATCTATCACGTTACGGTCCAATGAGATTCGGATCCCGTCCGTTTGCAAATTGCTGAACTCTGTAAGGTAGGTTTATGGTGACCACTTGACGATAAAAGCTTGAGAAAGTCTCGGATGTATCTTACGGATGTGTCAACTTCCTAAGTAACGGTAAATAGTGAGGTCATATCGACAGATACCTGGTAGCCGTGAAGTTAGTGGACCTGAACTGCAAAATCCACGACGCGAGTCACGCTGGCGAGAGAGCTGGACTAGCGACGTAAAAAGACACAGCAAGGGTGGAATCGATGCGTTTTGACACTTTTCGAAGCTTTTCGACTGAACTGACAATGGAGGAGGATGCAAAGGGGAGACACGAAGGCGGAACGAAGGAGGCCATCCATGACGGGACAAGCACTGTTTATCCATCTCGTTATATTTCATCCTTACATTCATCAGTGCTTGACACAAATAGCGACGCGAATGGAGATACGCCGGAATGTAGTACTCTCCTGGTACTTTCGTGATATTCGCGCGTTTCCAGATAAAACGGACACACTGTGCAATAATTGCAGTATCGGGCTACTGGATTACGTAATAATTAGAGACATAATACCGTACAATGCTAGACGACAATTGGAACACCGTAATACTATGCGATACTATGCAATAGCTGGAACACCATGATACTATGTGGCACTATAATAATAAACAGAAACCAGAGGACTATGATACTGTGCAATACTGTGCAATAATTAAAACGCTGTGATACCGTAGAAAAGTGTATAGTAATTACAATACCATCGTACTGTACAGTACTATACTATAATTGCAATGCCATTATATTATACAATACTATGCAATAGTTAGAATATCATGGTACCCTACAACAGTACGTAATAATTACAATATCATCATATCGTGCAATACTGTATAATAAGTAAAATACTATAGAATACCAATAAGTAAATAAGTAATAATAATAAGTAAAATACCAATACTACATAATAGTTATAAGACCATTACTCCGTACAATAGTATATAATAATTATAATACTATCGTACTGTACAATACTATATTGTAATTGCAATGCCATCGTATTATACAATACTATATAATAAGTAAAATATCATCAAATTGTACAATACTACACAATAGTTAGAAGACCATTACTCCGTACAATAGTATACAATAATTATAATACTTTCTTACTGAACAATACTATATTATAATTGCAATGCCATCGTATTATACAATACTATATAATAAGTAAAATACCATCAAATTGTACAATACTACACAATAGTTAGAAGACCATTATTCCGTACAATAGTATATAATAATTATAATACCATCTTACTGTACAATACTATACTATAATTGCAATGCCATCATATTATAAAATACTATACAATAGTTTAAGCACCGTGACACCGTACGACAGTGCATAATAATTACAATATCATCATATTGTACAATAATATATAATAATTAAAATACCATCAAATTGTACAATACTACACAGTAATTAGAAGACCATGATACCATATAATAATATATAATAATTACAATACCATCGTACTGTACAATACCATACAATAATTACAATACCATGGTATTATACACTACTATACAATAGTTAGAATATCACGATACTGTAAAACACTATATAACAATAAGGAATCAGGGCATTATAATCCTCTGCAGTACTATCAGTAAGTAGAATATTATAATACCGTACTGTGCTATATAATAATTACAATACCATCATACTGTACAATACTATATTATAATTGCAATGTCACCATATTATACAATACTATACAATAGTTAAAACACCGTGACACCTTACAACAGCGCATAATAATTACAATATCATCATATTGTGTAATACTGTATAACAAGTAAAATACCATCAAATTGTACAATACTACTCAATAACTAGAAAACCATGATACCATACAACAGTGTATAATAATTACAATACCACTGTACTGTACAATACTATAATATAATTGCAATTCCATCATATTATACAATACTATACAATAATTAAAACACTATGATACCGTATAACAGTCATAATAATTACAATATTATTATATATATATTGTTATTATATGTATATATTGTACATATTGTACAATACTATATGATAAATTGAAAATAATGAAATTGTACGATACTACATAATACTTAGAAGATCATGATACCGTATATCATATATATACATACATAGTATATAATAATTACAATATCATCGTATTGACACTACGTAATATTCAGAACACCATGATATTATGAAACACTACATAACAATAAGGAATCAGGGCATTATAATCCTCTGCAATACTATCAATAAATAACATTATGATACCGTACTGCGCCATATAATTACAATACCCTCATTCCGTAGAATACTATATAATAAACGTAACATTATAATTCCGTGCAACGCTATTCGATAATTAAAACAGCAATAGAACACGCATACGATTAAAATACCGCAACACCATATTAATCAGTTGGCATTTTACGCTAACAATGGAGCAGGTTAAACGAGATCGAGAAATAATCACGTTATAACCACTCGACGAACAAAGATTCTGAATAAAACTGGAGAAGCAGAGCGTTCTCGAAATTGCCACAACCGCAACTCGAAATACAAAAGACCACGAACCGACCAATCGATTACTAATCGAATAATCAGCCCGCCACAGAACTTCCTCGCCGTTCTAACAGCTCTCGTTCTCCGCTTCATTTCGCTCGTTCGACTTCCGCCGAGTGAATTACACGAGCAGAAAGACGCCGGATCGTATAGAAAGCCCGGAGAATTCCGTGGCGTTGGCGGGCGTCGCGACGCCCTCGTCCCGATTCAAAGGGCCTCGCGCTCGCGCCGTGGCGCGCCGATTTCACGCGTACCGGTGAATCGCGCGGAGCGCAAACAAGGAAAAAAGGGAAGAAGTTCAAAAGAACGTCGCCGAATGGCTGAGCCCTTTTCAATTTCCGTCGGAAGCCTCTTTGCGCGAGGTCTTCCCCTCGTAATATCCTTCGTCCGCTCGATTTCTGTCGCCGTGCACGACGACCTCTCTCCGGACCACCGCCGTCAATTAAACGTGTACTTACATTGCACTCGATGCTTCGCGCGGAGAACGCTTCCAAACGGTTCGAGTGCTGGATCACGTTCGAATCTCCCGTTCAATGGAAATTAGAAACGATCGAGAGCCTCGTCGATGGAACTATTGCTTCTGCTAACTTGCTTAACACCGAATCCACCAAGAAATTACGCGTATTCGATCCTGTCCACTTGCTGAAACAAAAGGTTCGTAGAAAGAAACGTTGCAGCCTTCGCAATTACTTGTAATGGGAAAAACAAGTGGTGCTTCGCCATCTTAGGAATCTTCTCGCTTTAGATCATCGAGGACGACGTATGATTCGATGTACATTTTCCTATATTTTTCTATATTTCATATATGTAGGATGCCAAAAGCTGGTTTTATTGTCTTCCTTGTTTAATCGAAGGAATATCGGATCTACACGTAAAATTTTGAGACACCGAAATGGAAATGAACGGAACAATGAGAACGGAATAACACGAGCAGTAAACTCGGAAAACTAATTTAACTCGGGAAAAGAACACTAAAATAACGTAACTGAAACACACTCTAATTTGACTCTCTCCAACACCGAACGATTCACACTCGTGCCGATCGCAATTTATTTATATGAAGACTCTCCAATGCTTTTTCACTAAGGACTCTGTGTCGTTAAAAGTCCCGTTTCTATGCTTTTCGCAAAGCTCCATAGCGTGGCTACTTCAATCGCTAATTGGCTGATAAGATTCAGCCCATTAGCGACTTGCTCACCGTGACGATTACGATTTTGTTAACCTACGTTTCACCTGCCTGTAAGGACCTCGCAACTTAGCTTTGCTACCAAAAATAGCTTTTTATAACGGTATCTTTTTCCATTTGCTTCTAGAAAATGTCATACAGGTCATCGATCGGTTTATAATTTGTTTTTTCTAAAATAAGAAATCCCAAATCGGTAATGGCCGATTTCCTACATATATTTATATTTATATTTATATTTATTCTGTACGTATATACAGTGTTAAACAAAAGTATCGACACAGTATGGTTATTATGGTGCAAGTGTTTATACCTACTATACAAATTGATTTGAAGGAAAAACTTTTTGACATATTCATTTATTATCTGTTATAATTTATTAGATAGTAAAAGCAATAATATAAATACATTAATTCGCGAAACAATAATAAAAATGCATTTATTGAACATTTTATGTGTGGACAAAAGTATTGGCACATGATGTTAAAATGTAGTATAACAGATAACTTGGGAGGACGACCAATTCGATTCGCATTGTCAAAATCTGATTGATTTATAAATCGTTTTATAATGCTTCTAATAATAAAACGACTTTTGTTAACAATTTGTGATATTTCTTTATTGTAGGAAAGATCAGAAGAGTCCATAGCGAATCTCTTGTCTCATAGCCAGCTGCCATCGTTCTATTTATAAGCTTATTTTATTCTATTAATAAGTCAACAATACCATCTTAAGTCAATCCACCCAAAATTTGATCCTATGTATATTATATATTATTATATGGTATTTTTAGACTTTATTAGAGTACGATGGTCGAAGTGTTCCTATAGAGAATACATTTATACTTACATTTTTCTATATTTTTTTTTTAATACGTCCAATTTGTGAAATTTGATTTCGTGGTATTTTTTTATTTTTGACACGACAAAGAGATCACAGATATCTTCGTTACCGAAGGATTAACTCGTGTTTAAAAGTTCAAAGAATTTTTACGAGCTTGCACATACGTTATATTAAACTCACACGCGTGAATCAATTGCTTTTCGCGTTCGAATCGATTCCGATTCTCGCTTTATTCGGTGTATAAACACACTCGCATTCGTTCATCGAGTTTTCGCGTTTTGCACGAATCTTTTAGAAATGTCGGTTATTTATTTTACACGCTCCTTTCATCCTCCCTTTCGCATATATGGATACCTCTTATACCTATGATCGTGTAACGAAGAATTATTAAAATTGTCAAAGAGGAAACGAGAAGTTGGAGGATTCGAATATCCCGTGGGTGGTGCTCAAACGGAAAATACTCGTCGACATTTCGCTAAATGTTCGTCTGATTCCCGCTCGCATCGTCAAACCTAACCCGCGCCATTGACAAACACGCGTCACCAGGTACACGTATACGTATATCGTACAACAAACAATAAGACATACATACGCGTACCGAACAATTTCGCTGACAGTATCAAAGCCGAATTCAAAATAACCGCAAAATCCTGACTGCGCTGAAAAATATTTCCCCGGCATTTTACGAGTCAAAGGTATCACGAGCGGTTTGTCTGAACGCGTATACAGTTCTTGGATAGTTCCCGGCCTCCATTTATTAATCCCGAAAGCAAATCTCCTCTCCTCTTTTAGTTCACCATGTGCCGGTGAATCAATAGCTAACGAATATGGTTTAAAGCGGTTATCTGCTGACCACCTATGGTTATTGCATAATATCGATAGGAGAGAAGAGGAAATACGCGGTGCAACACGTTTTCACGCGCTGTACGCAATTTTTTCGGAAACGCGTGTCACGGGACAAAAGAGAGGGAGGAGAAAACTGTACGGCACTGTGCATTGTCGCAGCTAGTTTACACGATACAATTTTTCCAACGACTTCGTGGTGGAATAGCGTCGATGACGATCGAGAGCAACGTTCGTATACGTAGTCATACAGTCTCTACTACGGTAGAGAGTACTTACTTCGGCTTTTAAATTTATTTTTCTAAAATCTAGGGACTGGATTTGATCTCAACTCTTAAACACTGCCAACTAACGACTCTTAACGAATTACTGATGAACTAAAAGACAACTATTCACGAACTAAACTCTATCTTCCAGAACGGACCCTTTTAAGCCCGTCAGAGAGGCAAGGGCCTCCCCCGAAGGAGGAGAAAACTCCCACCACGCAAAGCTATGGGGTAGAAGAGACTCCTCCTTCCGGGTTAGGCTCTCCGAAGGATCACCCTTCAGTTTAGACTTCACGTGGCCTGGCCCGACCTCCTATGACCCACCTGGCCGTCAGACTCTGACGGGTCCTCTAAACCTGGCGAACAAGTGTCCCTACAGAAACACTTCGACCATTGTACCTTAATAATGTGTTAAAAATATCCTACATATATGTAAGAATGGTGAGTGTGGTCGGTCTTATGTGCGGTAAACGACGGCTCGCGGAATATTCCGCGCTTGGTGATAGTAGACTGTCGCGAGCACGCGGAATATTCCGCGCTTGGTGATAGTAGACAGTCGCGAGCACGCGGAATATTCCGCGCTTGCATGCAAATGGGTTATATAAGGGTTCATGGGCGTGATACGAACAGTTCCAAGGAGAGTTCTGTGAGAGATAGTCAGTGTGAAAGGTCATGGCGTCTAGAATAATTCTTAAATCAGTTCACAATAAATCATACTTTTATTATCTACCACCATCCTTTTACTGCCTCCTAAAGAATTCCTACATATATGTGTAATGTTTTATCTCATTCGAAATTTTACTTTGAATCGATTGAAACAGCGATGGTGGACCTTTAATGCCTCCGACAATGCGAATTGTTTACAGATAATGCGAATTTTTGCACACGTACACACAATGTCGGCAACATTCCATGGGAGAAGCTTGAAAATATAAGCTGGTTTGAAATTTTTTCCAATTTTTGACCAGCAAAAGTGGAATATCTCAAATAGTGTACGTTTGCGAGTATCGAAAAACTGCGAATTTCAACTTTAATTCGGTTTTTTAATTTTTGCTTAGTAGCTTTCGAAGAATTTCTCTGATTTCACGGAAAACGTGTAACTTCTCGGAGAAGTTTAGGAGAAATGTATAATTTGAAATTGGATGTAAAGGAATGATTGGGGTGGGTAAAAATAGAAGGGAACAAAGCACCGGGAAAGGAAAATGGAGAGAAATCCAGTACGCTGCTTTCAAGGATCTTCCCATGCGCTCACGCGAGCCTGAACACCACATTTGTAGGTATTTTCGTGCCCGTCGAAGGAGAAGAAGAGGTTCGTAAAGGTTACAAGTCAAAAGAACGGAAAATTGGAGGTGTGTAAAGGAAGTCTGGAGAAAGGAAGTTTGAGAAAGGGGATGAAAGAGATTTTTAAAGTCGGTGGTGTTAAGATACGATGACTGTGTGACGATTGCAACGATGCAGGAAAAGATAGGTTTGTTAACTTCGATAAATGTATATCAACGTGGATAACAGCTATGCAGGATGTAAATCGCTTCGTTATACTTGCAAGATTAAATTGTCTGATGTCGCAGAGAGTAAGCAAAAATCGATTAAAGCCAAAAATAATTAAGTTCCTACAAACGTGGCAGAATTTCTCTGTCGTGTACAGAGATAGGCGGTTATGGAGGATATATGAACTAATCTCGGTGAATATCTGGAGTCAGAGTTACAAATTAAAGCTATTTTCTGTATTGGTAAATTTTTATAAAATATAATTCTGATTATTTTATTCCAAATTCAACTTTGTGCGATAATAGGAATTAAATTAGACATTTAAAATAAAATTTTTATTTCATTTTTAGAAAGTTTTTCATATTTTTAAATAAAATTTCTATGTCCATTTAATCACAATTCGAAGTAACAGTTTAAAATGGTTGTTATAAAGGAATGAATCTAAAGCTAGCACATTTACTTGTCAAACTCGAGTCATCGATAAGGGAAGGTCCAGCGAAACGCGAAATGACGAAAATGTTGTAAAAGCAAGCTTAACCAAAATCAATGCATCAATTTCAACGGTAACTGAACGCAATAAAGCTAGCTGATTTGCAACCACATCCGTTCCTTTTTCCTAAGTGAACCGCAGCGCAACATTGTCGTGGGAAAGTAAGAAACTATGCGACCGCGCTTTAAAATTCAGCTACGGAGGAAACCACCAACGACAACAATACATTTGCATATCAAAGGTACGAACAAACTGTACGAAAACAGGTCAGAAATCTTCGGTTCGATGCACAGGGATCGCTGCAAATGTTTCCCGATCTACACAACGTTTCGTAAAAATTTAATGCCTGCTTCTTGCAAACCTCGCGTTGTCTTATTAACGTTAAATCGTCATTTAAACATTTGAACGTCTATCGCTGATATAAACGAAATGTAAAATATCCTGAAAAGTGTTGTATTAACTTTATCAACGTAGTAGCCTATTTATTTTTGTTTCTATTTGTTTGTATAATGCCATAAACTTTTCAACAATATCTCGGAAACTATTAAATACTATATTAATTACTAAATACCGAAATTGATATTTTACGTTTAAAATCTACGCCTTCCCGATGTTTTTCGAAAATTTACTTGTTAATTTACAATTATTAAATTGGAAATTTGGTCCTTTCGTATCGATTATTTGAAACCCCGTTCATCTAGATGGATTTGACACCAATTAATTCGAATAACTAATGTTCTACCGATTTTTCTTCATTACAGTTATCTTTATAATTGCAGTAGAACCTCGAATGGTCGTTTAACACGTTGAGCCCAGTACCGATATTGCCAGAAATTTGACTAAAAAAGTCGTCACGTTTTGTAATACATGCAAAACCAATTCATATTTAAAGTTTAAAGTGTTTCTATAAATGTTATTAAAATTGCTAAATTAATTTTTTAACTTTAATATTGTCAGTCCCCAGAAACCGACTCCGAGCTCTACATGTTAACCCTTTGTACTCGAAAGACGCTTCTCAGTCGCCATTTAATCAGATCCTAATTATCGACGTCAATTAATATATTAAATTTAAAATTACCCAACGATGCATGGAATATCGAAGTTAAATAACTCTACATCTTAATTTGCATACAATTTCTTATTTACCGTTTTAAAAATGTCAACTTTATGACAAAAAGTCTTCGAATGACTATTTTCCTGTAAAGATAGAGGACTATAAGGTCAGGGACTCTGAAGCACTTAATTGAAGATTATACTAAAATTAATAGGACAGGATATGGAATAGAAGGAATAATTAGTGGTAGGCCGAACAAAGAAATTATAAAATGGTTGCTACTCGTGGACAAAGAACTAAAACAGGTTCAAGCAGAGGGAAGTGTAAAATAAAATGTGATACTCCAAGATAGACGATACGAAAATTAAGTTAGTATTTAAATTAGCGATTAGGTTACGTGTGGGTACGATAAGTTGTGGACATAGGGATGAGTGTTTCAACAAAATCTGTAAGACCAAGTTTCCTTTTCTAGGCCACAGTATATATATATATACTATTTTCCTGTAACGAAACAATGGACGAGTGCAAAGTGTCAAGTATTGCCCAAAAATAATACTCAAGAAAGAGAAAATTTTATTTCAGCTATGCTTCTTTCCTCCCCATTCTCTCATCGCTTTATCTGAACACTATTCGTCACTATTTTCCTGTAACGAAACAATGGACGAGTGCAAAGTGTCAAGCATTGCCCAAAAATAATACTCAAGAAAGAGAAAATTTTTATTTCAGCTATGCTTCTTTCCTCCCCATTCTCTCATCGCTTTATCTGAACACTATTCGTCATTTCCATTATATCCTTAAGTTTTCATTACCATTTATTGGCAACTCTCTGTTAAATGACAACGCCAGGTCATAAAACTGCCAAGAATTTGACACTCATAAGCTACCGATACCGAAAAGGTATCTAAAAATCGGCATTTAAAGAGAACCATGAAACTAGGATGAATATTTAAAAAATCAAAAGGGTACCATAAATCATAGACGATCTTCTTTAACAGAGGAAACAAAATTATTCGATTATCCGAGCAATTGTATCATGTTCAATTCCTAGATTCGTGGTTCCGTTGTGCATCAAGTTCCGGATAAATCAAAATGCGATAGGTCTAAATGGCTCAAAGGTGATTCGAGATTTAGAGGCAGGTTCAAAGCCAACTGTCCTGGGAGACAAAATTCGGATCGTGAACTCCTGCAATCGCTTCACGCTTCCTCTTTTCGCAGGCTCCAAAACTATTTGATCACGCCTCCAGAACACAGCATTGTCCCGGAGCAACGATATTAAGGCTAGTCTCGTTACGTGCTCGCGAGCATATAAAGGTGCTTACCTAACCGTACGAACTACCATTTGAAGTCAGCAGGGAGAATTCTCGCATACGTTCGAAACGATCCGCTTGTCACTTTGATCGGCCAACCAAATCGTGCAGTATTACGCAACCCTCTCCTGATGTCTCCCTTCTGAAAATTAGATTATAGCAACGCTTGACCGGCATTTAATTAAAGAGTCAGGATTTCCTTCTCTCTTGCACAGACCTCGCTCCTATGCTTCTATGAACTTACTATCGTCGTTCTGAAAATTTCCAATTTCAAATTTTTTAAAAATTGTTAATAATTGATCGGTCATAATGTCAAACAGCTGGACTCTAGGAAAAGTTATATTATTTTCATTTTCTTGGCTCAAAAGAGCCCTTTTGCAATATTATTGCTAGACAAGTATTATAAATACTTACGTTTTTAAAGTGTTTTGACAGGATCAATTATGATTATTCTCATAGAATAACTCATTTAAGAATTTTCAAAACATTTTTTAAAATATATACATTTATTTAGGAATGCACTGTTAGTGCACTGCTTGAATCGATTAGTATTATAATTAAAGATTTTTCGAAAGATAAAATCTCGAAAATTATAGAATACGATTAAATAAAATATTGAATAAAATATTTTTTGAAATTATTGCCCCTTACAGTATTTGACGATATAGCATGAACAAATGAATACTAAAAATTGCAAAAATCCATACGTTACTCTATGCATTGTCAAGTGAAACTTCTCTCCCGTTGTTCTTCTCTCTTTAAATAGATTTTTCGTTAATTATTAACGAGGGATACAATTGTTAGTTTACTTGGAAATTTCACGAATATTTCACATTTCGCATGTCATATTTCAAATTTCACGTTTCACCAAAATTTCACCAACCCTGTATCGAACTTGGTAACACACACGCCAGCGGAAGAGGAAATAGACAGTTCTGCACCCTGTAATCACACCAACAATGTAGACTCGCGATTATTAAGGTTTATTGCACCGGTATAGACACCAACTACTTCTGAAACTATCGCAGTTTGAAAAAAGATATGGTATTAAGCCTGGAACTTAAATAGGCGACGAACGAACCTTAATAGCTGGCTAGGGCCGCATCGTCGCGTGCTCAGCAGCAATTCCAATGCATAATTTTGCTCATAGAACTAAAGACCTAAGCACGTGGATACACGCTATTGAGATTCTGTTAATTGCTGGAAATTCCACACTCTGAATTAGTTCTGGATTATCTTAATCAGGGAATCAGTGACGAAGAGCGAATCTGTGTTCTCGGATTGAATATATAAATTAAGGAGATAAATGATTTTTGAAAGGAAGAGAAATGAAAGCAATTAATAACGAGATTATAATCTCTGGTAATTATTATGAGAATATAATACAGTATCTTATCGACAAATTTTTCAAACTTGAATTATATTTAAATCATCGATAAATTTACAGTATTGGATGTTACAAGATGTGGTGATAAGAAGACTCGAAGGATTTATATCGAAACCAATCTTTACCAGTTTCACTAATTTTTCAAGAGAGAAGAAAATACTCCACCATTTCCTATTTCTTCTCATCAAACTGATGAATTTTTCTTGTATTATAATTCAAGAATCGTGTCTTTTTTAACGAGCCTTGTTTCTGATACGAACCCTTCAATTATTTTTATAATATCAAATTTTTATAATTTTTTGAAGTCATACTAAAATAAATTAATTATGCAAAATTAGTTTGTAATTAATGGGAGATCCATATTCTTTATTGGAATTTAAAAATAATTCTTTAAAATAGCAAATTAAGCTTCTTTCCCATTGCACGTGTGGAATTTTAAATTCCTTGATCAATTAATATACAATTTTTGTTGTGACACAAGTCCATGGTACAAATTCCAACAGACACGAAATTGTTTTTACCCAATAGCTTCAAGATCATTTCCAATCAGTCTACTTCCTTTCAATTCCTGTTATCCGGATGCAATAGCATACTTACGCCTACAGTCCCACCTTACAGAATCAACAGATCCGTTTCTCTGTGTCGTTCTGCGATCAACATAACCTCCAATATCAGTTTACTCTCTTCGTAAACTCAGGCTGCTGCGTACCAGGATTCCATGAACGACGTGGCCGAGCCTAAACACCTCTCTCCCTTCATATGTCCCTTTCTGTCTGACACAACTTTGTTGCCACGTTATTTTTCCACTGCGACATTTTCAACGGGATCAAAGGAAGCAGGAGTACCTGGGTTCGCTTTCTTCTCTTTCCACGTTTTTATCCTTCGTTTTAAAACAGCTCCGTTGCCAATCGATATTTCTGCTCTGAAGGAAGCTTCGTGACCTGGAGATCATGTTTGGAAAAAGTAAAAGTAAGGTGATCTTCAATGGAATTCTATTATCCCGGTACGTATGACGAAGTTACGGCGTGGTCGCTGCGAGCACGAAATGGCGGGGTAGGGACAAAATGGCGTCGCGGGTGTCATTCGCTGATCCGAGTGATTAACTCTACTTCTTGGATTTTTTGAATTTTTGTGTCGATGTTCTCGATCGATGCTTCTTCTATTTTATTTAATACTGATAGTACCATTATCTGAAGTGACTGGCGAATGAATAAGTGGAAGAAGAATCTTGAAGAAAATGGAATCAGGCGAAATATCGGAAAACTGAATTTATGTATGTTAGAATAAAAATTGCGAAGACTAGAAAGCCGAAACGAAAACGCTGAATGCCGAATTTTTAATGAAAAATTAAAATATGATCCTTTGGACCGTGGGATTAATCGATTTGGCAAATGAGACTCTTAATGTAAATAGTTACATTTAATATGGATGAAAATATAGCAGTATTTCCTTCAATACTTAATAATATTTATTTAAAAATAAAAATTCTTGATTACTAATTACTACCGAAGGATTAAAAAGTTTTAAGAAATTCTTGCTTATTGATTGAATCGAGAATATTTCAGTGAAACGTGTTGTTAATCCAGATTCCTATAAAATAGCTACTAAATTCGGTTTTTGAATATTGAAGGCTACATTGATAGAATAGATATAATAGAATATGCTTTGAAATATTTCAACTTAATTAGTTAATTAATTTAATTAATTTCAAAGGAATATATGTAGGACTAGGGAATGTTTTTAGGTAAACAGTTGTTAAAGAGTATTACGAAGGTAATATGAATTACCCTGTGATTTTGTATAATGCAGAAATTTATTATGCGTGCTAGATATAAATCATTACTTCGTGGAAAAATAATCGCTTTAAACTCGCTGAATATTTATTAATATTATAGGAGGAAATCATACCGAAAGCACTAAATTCATAACATAATAAATGGCGGGAAATAAGTTACACGCGTCGCTGAAAATAAAATTCTCCCATAAAGTACGGGAAGAGTGTCCTTTGAAATATTTTGCAGTATTTTTATTAGCCTACAAATGTGCATAAATTAAATATCGCGATAAATTCGATTCAAATATAAAATCACAACAAACACGCGTATATTAAATTTGTAATAATTATTATAAAATTCAGTAGAAGAATACATCAATATGAACTGTGATATTTGCCTGTCGTTGTTTATCGTTCATAAACCTAATGAAATTATGTTACTGATGCTATTTTTCGCTTCGAATTGATACTTTTTTCCTTGTTTTGTTAAAAAAACAATAGAAATCGACATGAAAAGAACCCATATTTATAGTAATTAGCGACGAATAAATGTCAAGGCATATTTTGTACTTCTATAGGTACTATTTATTGAATAATACGTATAATCTTTTTATATCATGACTATACTTAATCGATAATCACTAAAAAATGACCAAATTTTTGTGTCATGTATATATTCTCATGTTCAGAAAGTAGTAGAAATACTTAATATAAATGCGCCACCGAAATTTATATTCTAAAAGTATAAAAAAGTCTATAAATTATTATTTTATGTTAATAACAAATTATTCGCAATACAAATTTATAATAAAAGTGACAAAATTAACAAATTATTTGCAATTACTTGAACTCACAACGTATTTGTGTTAAATTGTACCTATAATTTGCAAAAAATTCATAAATTATTTCACTTATTGCTTATAACAAATTAATATTATTAATAACAGATTGTTCACAACGTAAATTTATAATAAAAGTGAAAAAATTAATAAATTATTAGCTATTATAGCGGAAAAGTAATAATTAATAGAATCGGTAAAGTTCGGAGATTTCTGTCGATTTTCGACCGATCGGGGACTATATAAAGGGCGACTTATTAATGCTGGAGTCATTTGTCAGTTTGGCCTCAGGAGTGTAACATCTAAATTTTATCGTATGCGGTAAAGGGGGAGGTTCGAAGTGAGCTTGGGGTTAACCACCCCATCCACACCCCACTCCTTTAAACAATTTAATAACAATCTTGATTTTCATTTTTTCAGGTTTTATTTTTTTTTTTTCTTTTTACATTTTAAATATTATTCTTTTTCCAGATTTTATTTTTCCCTTTCTATTTATCTTCATTTAAGAATTCGAATATTTCGCATAATATTTGAATGGCTCATCGTTAGGTTGTTTATTTCTCATCGTTAAGATGTTTATGTCTTATCGTTGGATTTTGATTAGGTTTTTTTCAGTTTTTAATTATATTTTTCTTTCAGACTTTATTTCTTCCTTTCTATTTTTTTGTGTCTGAGAATTCGAATATTTCGCATAATATTCGAATGTTTCGCCGTTAAGTTCTTTATGTCTCATTATCGGGTTGCTCGTTCCATTTGGTTTCATCTTCGTGGTTTATATTCGTCTCATTTTTATCTTATTTCCTCTTACTAGTCCGTTTTATTTCAGGTTTATATATTCTCTTTTCAGCTTTTCAGCTTTTCCAAAACATCGTTGGATGACGTGAGATACGTGCGTTTAGATCTAAGCAGTTGTAGATAGTTATAAAATAGTTTCTTAGGCTAATTGTAGGTTTCATGTGCGTCCTTTCTGTATAAAGGTAAACTACCTAACTTGGAGCGAATATAGGGTATCCTTGATACGGATAGCTCCAGTAGGGCCCAATGTCAGAGTCTCTAAGCATAATCACCTCCACGTGGTGAGTCCTGGAAATTAGTATCACTTTCCAAAAATTTTTCTTTGGAAAATGATTCCAAGCTGAGAGCTACGCATGCATTCTTATGTAAATTAAGCTAGATTAAGATTGTAAATTTAGCCTTCATTTCACGTAACATCGTATGTAACGCGAATATTCCGAAATTACTCGTGAAATTCTGAATGAGAAAGAAGGTGGTAATAAGGGTTGGAATTTTATAAATTCTACTCGAACATCGATGGAATACTTGTGCAGTAAAGATACGAATTTCGCCTATAGTCGAGCTTCCTCCAATTTTAATGACATGTATTATTCATACATTTGACCTTTCTATCGTTTTCGCCATTCGACCATCTGAAACAGATAAGAGTGTTATTAGTTTTAATCGTCTCTTTCCTTAATTTTCACCTAGCTTCCCTTTACCAAAGTGAAAAGGCAGCAAATCGAAGCAATAACAATTAATTGATTCGTTATAGATCTTCCCGATCGTTACTAGAGTTTTCCGTAAATTCCTCGAAATTTTGTTTGTTCGTTGTACTTCGAACAAAGGGAACAGAAATGCGAATAAAATAAATCCATATACGTATGTATTTAAAGCAAAACGACTTAATGCACAGCGAGGATGGACGGGGAAAGAAATTTTCGTTGAAATATAGGTTTCATGGCAGATGTCACTTTTGTTAACACGAAACCATCGCCGATTTCGTACGGCTCTGTCCGCGGCATTGAAGGTGACGGAAAACAATTAGTTTGGTGAATAGAATTTTCCGATGGAATTTTAATACGTTGTTTATTGATGAACACTGGCAGATCGGCGATATCATCGTGCCACTCGCTCCGCGTGATAAATGTTTTCGCACGTTTAATCTTCCGTCGATGGAATTTTAATGGTTTCCTTAGGATTAATTTTCCGATGACAAATGGAATTTCCTGCGAATATTGAACCGCGTTACGAATTTTTCTCTCCAATATTACGCCGTATTTATATGGATTATTTGTTTATTTTTTCATTTATCCATGTCCTTTAATAAAATAAAATAAATAGCAATATTTCTTTTTCTCTTTCAAATTTCTTTTCAATCAAATGATTCTAATTTTCAATGTAAATTTTCTATGTTTCAATGTAATTTTAACGTATGTGACTCGAAGATCTATATTTTTAGAAACTATTACTTAAAAATATACGACATTGTAATAAAGATAAAAATAATTATTACATATAGTAACTCATAGTAATCCCATTCTTAAACATTGAAATTAATTAGATCTCTTCGTATTTAAAATTTTTACCGTTTATTGTGTTTTATTTTAAAATAAATAAATGAAAATAATCCCTTTTTGCAAAATTTTATTACTATAAAATATGGAAATGTGTGTTTCATAATACGGAAATATTTTAATTATTCGTATCAAGTATTAAAAGTAATTGCATTTTTCTGTGTATATTTAATATGCTAATATGTTGAGACAGGTAGTGATATAACGATTGCAAATTGAAAACAGAATAAATTGACTTGAAAAAGTTAGAATACTTGTATCTATTTGCACAGCAATTATTCACAATATCACCATGTCATTTAATTAATACATCTCCATTTTCATAAATATATTTATACTAATTACTCGTATGAAAATTTCTGGAAATATATCTTTTCACTGTCCTGTATTATCCAGTATTTTTTCCGGATTTATTAATTCCTACCAACGAGTTTAGCAATTATATATTCTATAAAATTTATATACACTTCACGCGATAAAAAGAATTACGTTTTAAGCGACGCATAGCGTAGAAAATTTGTATAGCGAAATTTAAACGTGTTCGGAAATGGTTGAGAAAGAAATTAAGTTCCGACGAATAAAACTGCAGGTTTTCCCGGAGATCCTTCTTCATTCACCGAGAAATAAGTACTAACAGCTTTCACGCCCGGATTCCTTTGTTTCGCGTAAATAACAAAATTCTCTCTGGAAAGTTTCTAATTTCCTGGAAATAGGATAAATCTTTGCTTTGTCGACGTTCCCGTATCGTTGCTATTTCAAAAGTATTTCCTTCTATATAAAATTCTTGATTCAAATCAAGAAGGTTAATAATCTCGTCTAGGCAAACTATGTCCTTAAACAAGCTCGTCGTCGCGAAAAAGTAAACAAGCTGTAAAAATCGACTTTTCTACTTCGAAGTTAATCAAAATTTTAAACGAATAATTTTTTCATGGATAAACTAGGAAAATTTCGCAAACAACGCGAGTGGGAAAGATGGTGAAAATATTCTGAAGCCTTTGAGAAGATAAATATTTATTTCCAACGCATCGTGGGTAACAATTCGAAAATATGTATAATGCATGAAATTCAAAATATATAAATTACAATGAATTAATTTTTCATAGGTATTGTGTAATACCTAATTTGTGACACTTTACCTGTTCCACCCTTTATATATTAATACTATATGTAATATAGTACTATAAGTATTATATGCAAATATTAATACTATATTAACACAGTTAATAAGTACTAACTAATAATAAGTACTATATGCAAATATTAATACTATATTAACACAGTTAATAAGTACTAACTAATAATAAGTACTATATGCAACTATAAATACTCTACGCAAATATTAATACCATATTAACACAGTACTAATAATAATATACTGGATATATACTCGATTCTCGATAATACCTTCTTGGATTTAACGAATCGTCGATAACAATTCCGTTTTATTTCACAGTATCTTGACATTTTTTGAAATTTCCCGAAACACCCAAATAATCCCATTGTCGCTATAACCATCAAGAGAAGGATTAATGGACTCGATCGAAGGTCAAACCGGAGGTAAACGCGTGTATCGGTCGTACGTACCAAGCGCTATAAACCGGCCGAAGAAACATTGACAGACTCATTTTGACATTCGACCACGGCGACAAATTTGTCGATCAATCTGGCCAGATTAACGTCGGGACGCGCTCTAAATTCCGCGTGAAACGAGCGCGCAAACAGCAGACCGATCTGCAAGATCAACCGGAAGCGGGCACAGTTTTACCTGAGCCCGGAGTCAGAGCGCTGCCCAAAATTATGCAGCTGTTCATACAGTCGTGTTAAATGGCTACAAGACAATCGTTTCACGTTTGACGTGCAAACAGGCTTATACGGAAGGGGTCGTAATACGTAAACAGCACAGTCTCTGGTTACGTTAACAGTATTCCATGCGTGCTACACGTCTCTGACCGTGCACAGCGAAGAGAATCTCGGCGAGCGATGGAATCTGATTAACAGAAACGTTCGATACAGTCGACAATTGCCGTTGAATATTGACAGGATTTATGTGTCAATGTTTGCCAATTGAACAAGTGGTCTCGCCTGTTCACTTGATTTTCAAGCAGAGCTTAAGTTCCGAAGAGTGGTCCTCTTGCTCTTTGCAATCGACTTACCATTAGGTCTATCTCTAATCATGTTTGATGTTGATGAAATTATTCTTCTGAATTCTATCGAAACCTCATTGCGTGTAGAATTATTCGAACGAGAGTTTGGTCAGTATCCAATTCACAATCTTCTATTGACCATTGGTGAATCAAGTGTCTCAAAGCGAATTTTTAGGTCTACCCCTAATCGTGTTTGACGTTGATGGAATTATTCTTCTGAATTCTATCGAATCTCTCATTGCGTGCAGAACTGCTTGAATGAGAATTTGGTTAGTGCCCAATTCATGAACTTTTATTGACCATTGGTGAATCCAAGTGTCTCAACGCGAATTTTTAGGTCTACCCCTAATCGTGTCTGACGTTGATGAGATTATTCTTCGGAATTCTATCGAATCTATGATTGCTTGTAGAATTATTTGAACTAGAGTTTGATTAATGTCCAATTCACGTTCTTCTATTGACCATTGGTAAATCCAAGTGTCTGAATGCGAATTTTTATGATTGGAGTGATGACAAGAATTAGCGAACCTCTGTTGTGTGAACTGTTTCTGGTCAGCATCCAATTCACGAACGTCTATTGATCATTAGTGAATCCAAGTGTCTGAACGCAAATTTTTATTATTGAAGTGAATGATCATAGTTGATGAGAAAAATTAGCAGACCTCTGTTGCGTGAACTGTTTCTGGTTAGTGTCCAATGAATTTCTGCTAAGCAGATCCAACTATTACACTGTGAAGCCAATGCTAATGTTGAAATGGAAGATAATAGGTGATGGGAAGAAGCTATGAATTTTAAATTGAGATAAATGGAGTTCTAGTGTAGAATAGACTCTTATAGGATCCTATGCTCTCCTAGGAGCATAGGGAACATGCCATCTTTGTAACTATGATTCCAGGAAAATGGTGGTGCTGGTTAACAAAGAAACTAAGCTCAAAGGCCAACGACCCTGGTGCTCGCAAATGATTAGTGTACTGTATCAGAGATTTTACAATGATCTGTCGCTAGTGAGGATTCAGGGACCAAGTCTCAAGTTCCTGTAGATGGAGCGAATCACGAAGCTACTGATTTTCTGCATCTATGAATCTGTATCTCTATTATCTGCTCCATTAACTGCATCCAGATCTCCAATTACATATGTAGATTACATAGAAATAAATGATGTGGTAACGTGAAACGCTACATCCCGTGCTCTATGTTATTAAAAATTAGTTTTTAATTAAACTCGTTATTAAGTGTGCGGTATTATTAATTTTACTTGTAATAATTGTATTAACCATACGGTTAACGACAGGCATGAACTTTGCAATAGTATCTATACTAGAATATTTAGACAAATTGCAGGGAATTTGAGAAAAAAAAAAAAAAAAAAAAAAAAAAAACCACGGCGACAAATTTGTCGATCAATCTGGCCAGATTAACGTCGGGACGCGCTCTAAATTCCGCGTGAAACGAGCGCGCAAACAGCAGACCGATCTGCAAGATCAACCGGAAGCGGGCACAGTTTTACCTGAGCCCGGAGTCAGAGCGCTGCCCAAAATTATGCAGCTGTTCATACAGTCGTGTTAAATGGCTACAAGACAATCGTTTCACGTTTGACGTGCAAACAGGCTTATACGGAAGGGGTCGTAATACGTAAACAGCACAGTCTCTGGTTACGTTAACAGTATTCCATGCGTGCTACACGTCTCTGACCGTGCACAGCGAAGAGAATCTCGGCGAGCGATGGAATCTGATTAACAGAAACGTTCGATACAGTCGACAATTGCCGTTGAATATTGACAGGATTTATGTGTCAATGTTTGCCAATTGAACAAGTGGTCTCGCCTGTTCACTTGATTTTCAAGCAGAGCTTAAGTTCCGAAGAGTGGTCCTCTTGCTCTTTGCAATCGACTTACCATTAGGTCTATCTCTAATCATGTTTGATGTTGATGAAATTATTCTTCTGAATTCTATCGAAACCTCATTGCGTGTAGAATTATTCGAACGAGAGTTTGGTCAGTATCCAATTCACAATCTTCTATTGACCATTGGTGAATCAAGTGTCTCAAAGCGAATTTTTAGGTCTACCCCTAATCGTGTTTGACGTTGATGGAATTATTCTTCTGAATTCTATCGAATCTCTCATTGCGTGCAGAACTGCTTGAATGAGAATTTGGTTAGTGCCCAATTCATGAACTTTTATTGACCATTGGTGAATCCAAGTGTCTCAACGCGAATTTTTAGGTCTACCCCTAATCGTGTCTGACGTTGATGAGATTATTCTTCGGAATTCTATCGAATCTATGATTGCTTGTAGAATTATTTGAACTAGAGTTTGATTAATGTCCAATTCACGTTCTTCTATTGACCATTGGTAAATCCAAGTGTCTGAATGCGAATTTTTATGATTGGAGTGATGACAAGAATTAGCGAACCTCTGTTGTGTGAACTGTTTCTGGTCAGCATCCAATTCACGAACGTCTATTGATCATTAGTGAATCCAAGTGTCTGAACGCAAATTTTTATTATTGAAGTGAATGATCATAGTTGATGAGAAAAATTAGCAGACCTCTGTTGCGTGAACTGTTTCTGGTTAGTGTCCAATGAATTTCTGCTAAGCAGATCCAACTATTACACTGTGAAGCCAATGCTAATGTTGAAATGGAAGATAATAGGTGATGGGAAGAAGCTATGAATTTTAAATTGAGATAAATGGAGTTCTAGTGTAGAATAGACTCTTATAGGATCCTATGCTCTCCTAGGAGCATAGGGAACATGCCATCTTTGTAACTATGATTCCAGGAAAATGGTGGTGCTGGTTAACAAAGAAACTAAGCTCAAAGGCCAACGACCCTGGTGCTCGCAAATGATTAGTGTACTGTATCAGAGATTTTACAATGATCTGTCGCTAGTGAGGATTCAGGGACCAAGTCTCAAGTTCCTGTAGATGGAGCGAATCACGAAGCTACTGATTTTCTGCATCTATGAATCTGTATCTCTATTATCTGCTCCATTAACTGCATCCAGATCTCCAATTACATATGTAGATTACATAGAAATAAATGATGTGGTAACGTGAAACGCTACATCCCGTGCTCTATGTTATTAAAAATTAGTTTTTAATTAAACTCGTTATTAAGTGTGCGGTATTATTAATTTTACTTGTAATAATTGTATTAACCATACGGTTAACGACAGGCATGAACTTTGCAATAGTATCTATACTAGAATATTTAGACAAATTGCAGGGAATTTGAGAAAAAAAAAAAAAAAAAAAAAACAGAAAAAACAAAAATGAAGCAAAGTCAATTTTAAATGCAACGAGAACGGTATATGAATTTTAAAATGGCCGCAAGCCAGAATAAAGAATTGACTTATTTTCCGCGAGGTGAAAAGCATGATCGCGCTTTACAATGCCGGGCTAATGTTGGCAAATTAAAACTTTGCTTCTTTTAATTTTTATCAGCAGTATCTCCGTCATTTGCAATTAAAAAGTTATACATTTAGCTCTCCCTGTGGCAAAGCATCGGCTTGTTAGAGGTGAAAAAGGAATAAATAAATGAAAGGATATTAAAACAATTTCGAGAATGTTCCTACACAGTGCGCATCCTACGCGTACTTAAACATTCCCTTTGACACGCTAAAACAGAGAATAAATTAACAAAAAAGCTTGTTTATTCGCGCCAAAGTATCACACCGAAAATTACACCTCTTGGATGCTTCTATAAATCTTAAAAATAAAATCGCACCTCTTAGTCCGTCCGATAATGAGATAACGCGATTTTCTCATCTATTCGATTACCTTTTATCCCAAGTTTTTATTAAAACACATTTCTAGGATCGTTGTATTATTAATCGATTACTTTACTCGTTTAGAATAAATAATTACATAAAACGAAAAATGGTATGAAATTGATAAGAAAGAAATCATTTAATTTAATTTAATTTAATTTAATTTAATTTAATTTAATTTGATTACAAATTTGGCAACGGGGTTTTACCGATTTTGGCATTTTATATGCATTTTGTAATAACTATGAGTAAAATGGACAATAATATCTGACACCTTTTTCTACAGGTAACACGCAAAGTATATTTAAGTAAAAATATTTAAGTAATAAACTGAATTAATAATTAACTATTTGAAATGATAAATTGATTTAGTCTTTTATTCACTCTAAACTCTAACAATTGTCTGAGAATGATCAAGAAGTGATCACCAAAATGTAATTGTTATTAAGAGCGAATGAGAGAGAAGAAACTTTTGGAAAAAGTAAATCGATTTATCATTTTAAATAATTTATTGTTAACTGAGTTTATTATTTAAATATTTTTACTTCAATGTACTCGCAGAAAAGGTTTTAGATATTATTCTCAATATTAAATATTCGATAAAGCATTGTGTGTGTGTAGAAAAATTTCCTACAAAATCTCTGACAAAGCTTAAATGGATAATCTCTTCATAAAACTGACAGAAAAAGAAATATTTCTTAAGATTAACATACACATAATAACATAATTGTATTACTTTTTAAAATCTATTCTATTATTTATTATTTACGTCTGTTCTTTAAAATAGAAGAATAATGTATATTTAAAATAAATGAAATAACTACATAATTCACAATAAATTCACCAGATGGCACAACGCACAGTAAAATACGTGCACATATATACCATTCTTTCTATTGCCAAGCCTCAGTAATTATGACCAACCTAACAATAAATTCGGTTACTTAACATGACTACCAACTTATACCTAGTAACTTCTAACGCACATTTAATATAACATATACACGTATATTTATGGTAAATTTATATTCAATCATGCAGTAAAAGTTACGCATGCATGCTACGTAATTAACCTCAACGATGTATATCTAGATACACATTACAGATCGATGGTAAACTAACGCGTTTTACCGCAATTGTAGCCCTACTCCAACCTAACCTCTAAACGCTCATTCGGTCTATCATCGAAACCTCTTAAAACACCGAATCGCCATCGAGTCACCACACAGAATCCCCTTAATCCTATCGGATTGTATACAACGACGATCATCGACCAACGAATCCTTTTCATCACGAGCAAATTGCCATTCTAACTTTCGATTTAGCGCGATATAACGCGAGGGAATAGAATTACGATTCGAGAGATCGTCGATAAGAATTCGACATCGGTGCTCGTGCACTTTCCGGGGGTTGGCGAGGAAAAATAGGAAGGAGAAAAAATAATAGAAAGAAGGGAGATTATCTGACAAAGGGATCGACCAGGCCCGCTCTGGTAGCCGATCACCAGACCCCGTTTCCGGTATATTCGATTTCCTGCACGCGAGTCAGGCGGAAATTGATTCGAACGACGAATCGCCATCGTTGCTGCGTTTCAAAGTTAGGCTTGAAAAACGAATCCAGAACGAGAAAAACGTATTGAGCCAATGAGAGTCGGCACAGGAAGCGCTGGCTGCTCGAACGCCACGTTAAACGTCATTTCCTCGTGTTCAAGGACACCCTTATCGTCGCTTAGTCGTTTGAACTATGGAAAGTGTTATCGCGATCGATTAGGTTCGTTCGTGGAATAATTCTCTGCACGGAGTTTCCCTTCTCTCGGCGAACAATCGACTATCTCTTAGAGGTTAGACGGCTCAGGAAATGGCGCGCGTTTTAAAAGTTTATTGGAGCGACGGGAATAATAGGAACGCGGACAATCGAAAAATAATATTGCTGCAAGAGATTTCAAATGACGTATCGATCGGTATACCCTGTGTCGATGAATAGCTGGAAAACAATTGGAAAGGAAGCGAATAAAACTGCGAAATATTTTATCGAACATTCTGATTTTCAAGAGGTTACTTTTATTCCTTCGTTTCCCGTTGTTGCGTTTGGTTTGCGTAGTTGTTCTATTATTATCATTACTTAATGATTCGTGCAGATAATATCTACGTCGGTTTGTTTTTCCCTTTTCATTGTCAGTATTTTATTTACGAAACTCGTATCGTTATACGGTTTGCGTAGTTGTTCTATTATTATCATTACTTAATGATTCGTGCAGATAATACTCTACGTCGGTTTGTTTTTCCCTTTTCATTGTCAGTATTTTATTTACGAAACTCGTATCGTTATCGCTTCTGTTGTAACAGGAAATTGTTCCTGCCTTGATAATATATAACAATTGATGGTATGAACATATGTTTATGTGTACGAAGGAAATAAAAATTTCAAATACTGAGAGCTGTACGCGAATCTTAATCGATTAGAAATATCAAATTATAATTCGATTTGAAAATTTTCTTTTCAATTCGGAAAACTTTGGCTTATGTAATATTCCGATTAAGACAAACAATTAACATAACCTGTTTTAAAGGAAAAAGAGATAATGTTTAAAGTTTAGATATTTATAGTATAAAATTAGATTCTTCGAAGTGCAGCTGATAGTTACATTAAATGCAGCATGTCATTTATCGATTGAATTAATATTGCTCATAGACATTAGTGTAATGTAATCACATTAATTACCGTCATTAAATGTTATTCCATCCAAATGAATATGACGCATTACATTACTTTTAATCAGATCTATCTAATCTAATTAAAATAATTCACGATTGGTAAATAAAATTATACGATAAAAATATATATTAAAATACATGTCAATATATAATAATATACATAATAAAAATACATATCCAAGTATCAAAATCATTAATCAAATATTTACGAATAGTGAAGAGTAATTTTATTTTACTATTTATTATACTCTTCAGATTGAAATATATTTTACATATTTATTTACTTTTTTATTTTTTTATTACTAGTTCTATATTGATACAGTTAAATGATTAACTAATTTTTATTCCAACACATTATATATATAATAGTATATTTTAATAGTGTAATTTGAGGTTATTAATCATTATATCAAGTCTTATTTCTTAAATAAGTTTGTAATATTTTTCACTGTAATTTAATTTAAGTAATACCTCGTAATATTTCTCTCTAATTTTACGATTCAATTTTTAAACGCATTTTTATGAGTCTGGTATCATTATAATGACTAAATAGCAACAATAAATTAAGAAATATTATATATAAAATAATTCATGACATTTCGTAATGAATTCTTTCCTATTTATTATAATCTAATCATCTCGTAATTATCATGAATTTCATTAACATACGTACCAAATTTTTATCGAATATTTATCAAAATTTGTTTATTTCCTCAAATACTCTCTATAAAGTATTAAAATCTAGAGTACCATCAAAAGGTATTGATTTTCTCCCGTTAGCACGATAACAATAGAGACCACATCATTAAACGAAACAAACGGAGCTTTATTGCAATTTTCTTATTCAATGAATATTGATAGTTTCATAGACTATGACCATTTGTTCGTATAAGGAAGCTGAATCGAGCTACCGTTCCAAATGAGGTTCCTGCGAAGCTGCACCTTAAAATATAATTAAAATACGATATTTCGGTAGTCGTGAAAGTGATCTGAATCGAAAATTTAAAAACAATGATTTTTATTCTTCCTTCTTCTTTTCATCTATTTTTTAAAAAATAATATTCAGATACCGATTATCTGCAGAATTCTATGCATAAATTAAAGTTCCTTCGGTTCTTGCAAAAATTATTAAAGAAGGAACATTTTCCTCTTATATTTACTAAATGAAATTTGAAATATACCAGGCTTTACGGTAGCTCGGCAGAATATTATAAGTTGCAGACAATTTTCTGCCCTATAAGTGCACCCCTATTATCACACCCTCTTGTTCTTTTTCGTTTTTCTTCCACCTAATAACTGCACCTCTTAGCTGCATATCTATGACCCATCTTTTCTCTCTGGCATTTTTTCTAACCGCGATAAAAGGTGATCATAGGGGTAGGAAATTGCTCGCAATTTACGACGCATTTCACGAAAATCGTGCTTACATAGATTTGTACATAATCTCCTCGTTTATATGCTGATAGTTCAAACTTTTCCTCTGAAAAGAATCTTGTTAGGTTCTGCAATCTTTTTTATCCTCCTTTGCTTCAAATATTTTTCTCTCTACTTCCTTATTGCTTCCGTTGCATTTTAAAAGGAACACGAGGAAATCCCCTTTCACGAAATAACACTCGGCCAGGAAATTATATTCAAATGTTCACGAAAGACGTTTATTTGAATAATCGAAAAACAATCTAATAATATATAGAAATATTGGGTAGACAACGGAATAATCAGTGATGTAAATATAAAAATGATTTATACTAAACTAAAACTTATTCTAAGCGCTAACTCTCGGCTGATTATCAAAAACTGACTTTCACTCGCTATCTCTCAAAGAACTATATGACTGACTTATTCAAAATTTTCGGGTTTTGCAGTTGCTGAAAATGTGCAGACTCTTTTGACAAAGTTAATATTGTTATACTATGTTACACTGCAAAGTTAACCCTTTGCACTCGACGATTTTTTCGCCAAAGAAGGATAGGATTTCAAAGATTTCCTGTTAGAAAGCTGACGATATTTTTCTGAGCAGCGAATAAGAAATCGTATGATAATTAACACGTAGAATTATTTGATTTCGATACCTCGCACACCGTTACATTATTTAAAATTTGATATATTTATGAATATCGAGCTTCGAAATTTTATCAAATGGCGACTGAAGAGCGCCTCTCGAGTGCAAAAGGTTAATAATAATAAAATAATATAATTTATTTATTTATTTATTTTTATTACACTATTGTAAGAATGTTGGGTGAGCAACAGAGTAAGCAGTGATGTAAATATAAAAATGATTTATACTAAACTAAAACTTATTTTAAGCGCAGGAAGTCCTTCGTTGGAGTTTTAGGAAGGCATCGTCGAGGCCCAAAGACAACAGCCACAGATGGGGATGCTTAGACGCCAAGCTGGGACGTCTGGACCTGAGCTTAGCCGAAGAGGCTACGTACACGTGAAGACGAGGCGACGAAGAGGGGACACACCTTGTAAAATAGCGAGGGATGAGTTTTTGGGGTACTAGTCGACCAGCGTACCAAAGAAATAAAACAGTTACCAAGGAGCAAAGCGACTAGTTATTAAAATCCTTCCTACAAATTGTCCAAAGTCTTTAAGCTTCCACAACTTTCCTGCAGTCTTCTCACAATATTAATCTTAACTCACCTTCTCTCGGTACCAGCTTCAGCAACTGCGACACCCACCATCACCAAACGCTCGCAAAGGCAGACATATAAGTAGATACAGAGGCACCCTAACTCTCGCACAGAGACGTGGCGCAAAAAGAAAGAAAACTCTCTTTCTTCCCGCGGAAACTTTTAGCCAGCCACGTGTGTCGTGAACGATACATCAGCTCTTACAAATATTTCTCCCTTGTAAAGCGATCACCTGGTCCAGGTCGGTGCACGCAAATCCCATCACGATTAACTACAGCCTGCTTGCGAAGCGATCGGTCAATCAAACCTTCCAACTATTAATCGATGAGCACAGAGAGAACGAGAACAGCCGGTGGAAAACGGTGGAAGGTAGTCGCACCCTAATGAATATTGATCCCCGAAGGTGGCAACTCGCCACCGTCAGAAGAAACTAGATCAGGTCGGAGGAATTTTACTCCCCGGCGACTGTAATGGACCAGGCTCATCGGCCAGTATCGCGTAAGTAAGATAAATGATCCACTAATATATCTGTATTCTACAACAGTTGCCAATGAACCGCGTGAAACCCGCTGTTTTCCCGTTCCAATCGCCTCGTCAGAGTCTTCATTCGTTTCCCACGCGTACAAGGTCTAACGAAATTTTACGTCACAGCTTCTACGGGTGATCCTGTGCTCGTAGGTCGATGGAGATCAAAACCACGTGAAATTGACCTTGTCTGGTTTTCTTCGGGATTTTTCAAGGTTCCTTCTAAGGTAGCATAGCCTGTCATACTCTTGGTGTTCTTCGAGTAACGTCAAAACGGTGTATCTCTGGAAAGGAAAGAAAATCGTATGATCGTGAATGAAATTTGTTTTTAGCTAGGGCAAGGATAGTAGTGTACGACAGAGTTGAGGAAAATATCGGGGAATTATTGTAGGAATTTACTGATTCGCTCGGGAGAAATTGGCAGGTTGGACACGAAAAGTGCAGAAACGCTGTTTTAGGTTAGCAAGAACAGTATCGTTTATGTGGTAATGGTTACATAGATTTTTAAGTATATATGTATTGGAATGAGTGGAACAAGTAATTAATTTATGAAAGAAGAAAAAAAGAGAGTGATTTGACATACGTCAGTTGCAATTGAGTTTTAATAGTGAGAAAACATGTGAGAGTGTAATTGTGAAAAATTTATTATATTTCAATGTAATATTTGTGTTTGATAATCTTTGTAATTAAATAAATAATTGTTCTTATTGTTATTAAATTTCATCCACCACTAACAGTTTATTATTGGATGAGTTGTTTACAAACTGACTCGCTGACTCTACTCGTAACTGTAACTCTAACTCTTCTCTAACTGTCCTCGAACTCTAACTCTAACTATCCTCGAGCTCTAACTATCGCTATCCTGGTGTCTTCCTGAACGGGCCCTTTTAAAGCCTGTCCAGAAGACAAGCGCCTCTCAGAAGAAAAAGAAACTCCCTCTATCCCAAGGCCAAGGGTGAAGGAGACTCCTCCCTCCGAGTTAGCCACCTCACGTGGCCTGGCCCCGACCTCCTATGGCCCATCTGGCAGCCAAATACTAACGAGTCCTCTAGACCTGAGTTCCAGGCGAGGACAGTCTACCTGTTATTCTACATAAAAGTTATTCTAGATAACAAAATTAAGATACGTGGCCCCTATGGGGAAGTGAAGCATAGGTTAAGAAAAGCATGAAAACGTGGTCCTTGAGGACCAAAACAGAGTCCTTAGAAATCGATTGTGACCAGCACAAGTGTGAGTCGCTTGATGTTGGAAAGAGAGTTAAAAAGAGTGTGTCTTTGTGTGTTTTCGTTTCGTTACTTAGTCCTCTTTTCCTAAGTTAAATCAGTTTACGAGTTTTGAGTTTGTGTTATTCTGTTCTTGTTCTTTCGGTATCTCAAGACCAGTTTCCGCCATCCTACAGATATAATTGTTAATTGAGTTAAAAATGAAGCTTTGGTCAGTAAAATTCAGCAATTTTTCTACGCTTCGACAGCGTATCTAAGTTGACCTCTTTGAGTATCGTGGAGTAATCGTGATTGTTAAAAGCCATGGGATAGCCTGATTATTATCTGTGGAATATTTTCATAAAAGGAAAAATCGATACTTATTCGTTCATCTGCTAAACCTAACGTGATGAAAATCTGGAGGTGCAAAATCAGGGAAAGGAAGATAAATGATCCTCTGATATATCTGTATTCTGCAGCAGGTACCAAGGAGCTGAATGGGACGTGGTGTTTTTCATTCGAATTGCCTCGTCAAAATCTCGACTCCTTTTCGACACGTAATTATCGTGAATTATTATCGAGATCGCATCGATTAGATTGGCAAGAAGGGAGTACGTGTTCTTGCACGTTTATGAGACTATGGTTAGCCTTAGGTTGGCACACGTCAGACTTCATTTTTAGATAAAACTTTAACCACGCGTTGATTCATGGTAATATTTTCCACGCGATTTTGGGTATTTTCTTTTTTAACGATTTGTTTATTTATAAATATTTTTATATTTTTTATCTGTTTTATATTTTATTTTGTGCCATAAGTGCTTCCATTCCGCCATATTTGTACGAAATATTGGCTGCATAATTTATTTCCTATAACTTATTTCTTAGAAAATTAATTTTTAGAAAATTGCCCACGTGTTTTGAAAAATGAAAGCTTGTCGGTGAAACATCGGGGAGTGGGGACAATTTAAAATTTCATATTTTAATTTTATTAAGCATTTTGTTTCCGTCTGTTAATTTTTATTAATACTACAAAATTCATCTAATATTTCTATTATATTTATATTCATTTCGAAATTAATTTACTGTAACAAATAAATATTCCAGTATTTAAAGCTCCTCTTCCTAGATCCAATAATAATTTTACTATATAAATACACATACGTTAAAGATAAAAATTTAATTTCAATAATTATAATAACTGTATTCCGATAATGAAATGACAAGAATAAAAATCTAATTCGAAAAATTATTTCGTACTATAATCCAATATAAAAATTATTTTTATTTCTATTTAATCGCATATATTTGCTGCAAAATATTCGTTACAATATAATTCCGAATTTCTCTTAATATTCTTTACCTTCCACTTCTTTCGTTCGATAACGTTCTAAGCCTCATTCTCGTAAATTTGAACTGTCCATCTTTATTGCTACATTTTGGGATATACGTTAAGTAAACAACCATGATTGCTATTGGCTCGCATGCAGGATAATACAACGATAATCGTTTTATGGTATCGTTGTAAAGTACTCGGCTGAATCAACTATCTGGGTCAAGCAATAAAGAAATAAGAATAAGCGATAAAAGCTCATGCGTACTCGGTCGATCGGAAAATTTTTAGACGACATAGGTGGATAGAATATCCTGTTTTTGTGCCTCACGAAATACACGAGATGAAACGCAAATAACAGAAATAGAAAGGGGACAATATTATTTTTGATCCACAAGAATGTATTCCGTACTTTCGTGTCAATTTTATAGCGAAATTTCTGTAGTGGTTTGTTCAACTAAAAGCACGACTTTTCGAAGAATATGACAATCGTGTGAAAATTCTGGTATAATATGAACCGTTTATTTTGAAAATGGTGTAAATCCATTTTTTAAACAAATGAGATATCACGTAATTTATGTTTAATTCAGTGCGAACTTTTTATTTATAACTAATTAGTATTTATTATTTTAAAAATTTGTTCAACTAAAAGCACGACTTTTCGAAGAATATAACAATCGTGTGAAAATTCTAGTATAATATGAACCGTTTATTTTGAAAGTTGTGTAAGTTCATTTTTTAAACAAATGAGATATCACGTAATTTATGTTTAATTCAGTGCGAACTTTTTATTTATAACAAATTAGTATTTATTATTTTAAAAATTTGTTCAACTAAAAGCACGACTTTTCGAAGAATATAACAATCGTGTGAAAATTCTAGTATAATATGAACCGTTTATTTTGAAAGTTGTGTAAGTTCATTTTTTAAAAAATTGGATATCACGTAATTTCTGCTTAATTTAGCATAAACTTTTTATTTATAACTAGTTAGTATTTAATATTTTAAAAAATGCCAATGCTTTGTTCAATTTAAAATTGACTGATAAAAGAAATTACCTAACCATTGATTGTAAAAGTGGTGTAAGTCCATTTGCAGCCCGTAAATATACATTACTTTAGTTAAATTCGCCTAAAAGAAATTTATGTAACGAAATTACATAATTATAAATTAGTAGAATCATTGCCAGACCTGGCATAATTAACCTATATTTTTTAATTGACAAATATGCTAACCTTTAATTTTCTTCTTTTATATATATTATAATTAATAACAATCGTAACTTCATTTGTTACATTTGACTATAATAATTCTGAATCTACTTGTTACAATTACATCTGCCGTAAATTTACATTTAAATTCGTTTTTCAATTTATTATTACGTTATTTATAATAAGAATTAATAATACTAATATTTATCACAATAATTTATGATACCTATTTTATATAATATTATTTTGAATAATAATTATTATTACCGTTTAACGAATATATAGAATAGCAATTACACAATTTGGTTCACAGCTCGTGAGTATTATTTTTAATACCATTCCTGTTATTCTAATTAAAATAACATTTCTACAATTTTATACGTTTTAGTTCCTGCAAATATTTTGTAATCGGAACGTTTCACGTAATAGATTATACATTTTTCTAGCTTGAAATTTATTGAGAGGAAGAAAAAGTTTACATGTGTATGTGACGTAAATAATAATATATTTCCACAAACACCTACATTAAATCTAAAAATAAGGTGGAGTCATTCGATGACTAAGAGTGAGATTCTTTGTCACGATACAAAAGATGGTACGTGATTCTTAATTTTACCAATACACATAATCCGTGACAGCCTTCAGTTTTTGCTATTTTTTCATTTTTCTTTTCAAATATATTATAAATTTATCTGTCGAATGATCCTCCTATTTAAACTATCGTTAAAATGACTATCATTTTCGAACCATTTCTATCTGCATTTTCAACAGAAATTTTCTGTATTATATACTTTATGTTACTATACCTAAGACGGCTGATGCAAATTTCTCTTATAAAGAGCCCTCGAAATAATTGCACAAGTGTAGAAGCAAGAACGATACATGATATCATCGGCACCAATTACCAGTGATGTCATCTTCTTAGCAAGACCAAAGCATCATTCCTGGCGTTCTGTGCTACTATTTTGCAACAAACAAGAAACATCGCCAACGCTTTCTAGACATATCATCAGTAATAATGCTGTTAAATGCCAACTACGATTCTGTGTATGACGTACACGCTTAAGCCTTTGAAATTTCACGTCGAACTTCACGTTCTTTATCCTATCTTATCCTATCCTTCAATCTCTCTAATTTGAAAAATTTTTAATTATTTCTTTAATTATTCCTCATTTTTTTATTTTTTCTAATTTTAATGCTTTCAGTGTTTTTCGGCGTGAATATTATTATTGTATAATTTTTATTTGTCGTGAATATTATTATTATGTAATTTAAGCCTTTGAAATTTCACGTCGAACTTCACATTGTTTTTATCCTATCCTTCAATCTCTCTAATTTGAAAAATTTTTAATTATTTGTTTAATTATTCCTCAATTTTTTATTTTTTCTAATTTTAATGCTTTCAGTGTTTTTCGGCGTGAATATTATTATTATATAATTTTTATTTGTCGTGAATATTATTATTATATAATTTTTATTTGACGTGAATATTATTATTATATAATTTTGACGTGAATATTATTATTATATAATTTTTATTTGACGTGAATATTATTATTATTTAATTTTTACATGAATATTGGACGAGTCACTTAATGGGTGATCAACTTAATTTATTTTGCTATTGGATATAGACATAATGAAATCTCTGTCGTGGTACAGATCGAATTTATTTTAATATTAGTTAAAAGAAGAGAAAATTTCGAAAGAATAGACATTGTTAAAAATTTATAATTATCCTGAAACTGTTCTTGAACCGTGTTATGATGGACAACAAATGTTTGATATGTAGTAATACAATAAAACAGCTTGCTCAGCATGAATCGGTCGTATTAAAATGTCGAATGTCATGCACATCGCGAAAGATTAATACTGTACGTACATCGGAAATTTTTTCCCGCTGAATGTAACGTTTTCGTTCCGCAAAATTGCCAGAAAATAAAACCGTTGAATCGTTTTGCGGAAATATCGGGCAATTGGCTGTAATTCTTCCAAAAAATCAAATTTATCTCGCCAATTTCCAGCGCGTATGATTTTCACACGTAGTGAAAATCTCGATAACTATTTAAAGAACTTGCATTCGCATCGATGGATCCCTGAGAAATACAACCGACGGAATATTCGAAATTTTCTCCAACTGGAGAGTCTGCTGCCGAACCAGAAAATGCAATTCAGTTATTAATTATTACGCGTCCCGTTTTCCATCATCGTACACGCGTTAAATAACTGAACGAACATCAAAGTGCCATTCATATTTTCACTTTTCTGCTTAATTAGATTTATTTCCGTCCGATTGGTTTAAACTCATTAGCAGAACTCGAGGAAAAGAAGCGCGACGTCGGGGATCGAGAGTTTTCTCGTACTTTGGCTAGAACGTGAATCGTCTTTTATTGCGCTCCTTCGTTTCCTTCGATTCCGATTTTTCCCACCTAATAACATCAGTTCGAAAGATTGCCCGTCTGCAACTTGCAGAGAAGAAAAAACACCTTGTTTCGTGTTATTCTACAAATATATAGGTAAATGATAATCACCATTTAAAATCCTTAACAAATATATATTATACGCTACTGTATACTACTGTGACTTATATATATAGCAATAATTAGTTATGCGATATTCACTGGAAAAATTGTATTGTGGAATAATTATTTTTTGGATAGATAGTAGTCCCCTTTTTCTATTTAAAACGAGATTTGCTATGATTTGGAAGAAAAAATAGTGGAAAAATATATTTTTGTATGGAATGAAAATATTTTTGTGCATATAGTAATTATACCTCTTTCTTTATTTACACAGAAGCATATTGTGATTTGATAGTGAAAATACTGGAGATGAAAATAAATTTTTCTGTGAAACACAAATTTTTCTTTTTTAATTAATTATATTCGCCTCTCGATAATTAGTAATATTCGATATTATTTCGACGAAAGTTAGACATGGATAATAACCTTTTCTAACATATGCATCGATGCACGTTCACTCATTGTTTGCAGAAAACTGTGAGTTGTATAGCAATAATTATTTATGCGATGCTCGCTGGAAAAATTGTATTACGGAATAATTCTTTTGTAAATGATAGTATTATATATTATATAGACTAATTCTTTTATTCATAGATAGTAGTCCTCTTTTCCTATTTATAACGAGATTCACTATGATTTTGGAAAAATAGTAATTATACGTCCCTTTTTATTTACACAAAAGTATCTTCTGGTTTGATAGTGAAAATACTGGGAAATAAATTTCTCTATGGAATACAAATTTTTCTTTTTTAATTAATTACATATGATTATTAATTACATCCGCCCCTCGATAATTAGTAATATTCGATATTACTTAGACATGGATAATAATCTTTTCGATGCAGGTTGACTCATCATTTGCAGAAACTTCTATTACAATCTTCTCTAAGAACCATCTCGCCGTCCCATAACAATAGTCTTCAAAGAAGCTATTAAATGATAAACAATTTAGAATCGTTCATTATCATCGACACTGTTCGTAACGTAAAATCCCAATTTTCATACAAAAATTTAAATAAACGTTTAAGAATTAAAATAAGTATTTATTTATTCAATTAATTGCTTGCTTGTTTGAATAAATATGACAAATATAACAAATATGCGTCCAATATGTGATACCGAAGAAAATAATCTGAGAGCGAATTTTTATTCTAAATTATTCGAAAGATTAACAATTTTTAATTTCCTTAAATCATTCACAAAATTCAAATAATACCAAAACCGTATATATTTATACATTACCTATAATAACGCTAAAATAATTTCCCATTGATCCATCTATAATAATTACACAAATTCATTCGCACCTATCTAAACACTAATTCGTCCGTGCCAAATTCCAGAATCAATATCTTAAACGCCACCTATTTAAAAAAAGCATCTTTCAAAACAGCCCAATCGTTCAGAGAAATATTTTACTCCGCCACAAGCTTGTGATTACGAAAAAAGATTTGACTTCCGCGATACCGGAGAGAAATTTTATTTTTCTCTCTCTCTGCCTTCTTTTTTCCCCCTTTTCCTCTTATTATCGAATCGAACGATTCGGTTGAAAATATGAGAAGCAATTCCTGTCGTCGACTGACTCGACAGGGAAACGTCAAGCTGGAGGCGGCTAATGAGGCTCGTTTCTCCGGTTTCGTATCCACCAAACGATCGTGGAAAACCGCGTCGACCTAAAGCCGACTAGCATCGTTTGTCTTGACGAAGCTAGAACGAAGAACCATCGATACCTCGAATAGAGACGAGGTTGACGTATTGGTAGAAGAACGGCTGAAATATAAGTGCAACTTTGCCCGCGATAAATTTGATAAGCTGGATATGAACGAGGATCAGGTTCTCCGTGGGAAATCTCAAGGATCATTATCGATGAATCTAGTTTCGTCGAGGATTTACACGAAAGTAGGATGCTTTATCTCCCGGGTTTAGCACGGAGGTAATTTTTCAATCCCCGGAAATGGAATCTCGAGAATTTGCGAGATTTCGAGGCTCGAAACGGAGATTCCGCGAGGAATTAGAATTGGACAGTGAAAGTTCGCAACATCGTGCTGTAATAACTTCGACCTCGAAAATATCAGGATTACGATCACGATCTTATTCTTTCGGTTGGATCGGTGAGAGAAAAATGAAGAAAATTCGCGTAATCAACTGATCACCCAGTTTCCACGAGGCTCTGTTACATCCTAGCGTAACTGTGGCAACGAGTTAGTGGGATGAATTTATAACTAGTCATCAACGGCACCCAGCACTTCAAATAAACGTGCCATTCTGAGTGTGCTTCCGACTGCAAAGGCTGTCGACCTATGACCTAAGGCGCCTAAAAGGATATAGCGGCTATGAAACATTTAAACCGATTTAAATTCGCCAAAAATACTCGATGGATCTAACTTTGACATTTTTTCAATTTTCCAAACTCGAATCTGAAACTTCGTCAAATTTCGAAACTCGAAATTTTGTAGAACTCGAAATCCTACGTTTTCAAGTTACCTACTTCTATAGAAAAGAGAATGTCGAAAAGACTAAAAATTATAAATATCATCTATAAATAAATAATCAAATTTGCAAAAATAAAATTTCGAAACGCGGAATTTTGAGGAATTCAAAGTCCTACGTTTTCAAATTACCTACTTCTATATAAAAAAAGAATGTCGAAAAGATTAAAAATTATAAATATCGTGTATAAATGAGTTATAAAATTTGCAAAAATGAAAGCTATAAATAAATATCGTCTATAGATGAATAATTATATATCTGAAATATCCTATTTGATTAAATTTAAATAATAATAAATATTCTCTAATAATCTTGATATATTGTGCAATATTAATAAATTATAGAGAAGTGAAGGGATAAAAAAGGATATTGTTATGTGTCCCAAATGACGATTTTCGTTTACAGCTAGGAGTACTTTATCGCTCGCGTAGCGAACGTACATCTCTCATTAAATTGCTAATCGAAGCAGCAATTACGTCAAAGACCAAAAATCAACTATTCCGAAACAGCTGACGGATATAACATGCTAATTTATTCGAATTGATTCTTAACGCCTCAGGTGTTTTTCCTCGTATATTCCATAATTTTAGGCTATTTTCTCGAATTTTTTCCCTAGAAATGTATCTAATTATACTTTTCGTCATTGTCATAGTAGAGATTGATATTTATGTATTTATTTTTGTCCGAACTCTGTGATACCGGTGTAATCATTCTTTGAATACCTATACTCTTCGTTCTGAATTAATATATTAATATATTATTAATAATAGTCGAAATAGATAATTAATGCTTCTAAGAATAAAGTGTCAAATAAAAGTACTTACCATGTAATCCATTCTTTCTAAGTTCAGCAATCTAAATTTTCATCGAAGTTTGTTAGAAATCCATATAAACTATAAATGACTGAAATTTGAAGTTTTAAAGCTTCTAAAAGAAGCAAGAACTGCTGAAGTTTTAAAAGTACCAGTCCTTATATTCCACGCGAAACTTAACTTCAAAGACGTTAAGCATCGATCCTTACCTCGAGAAGATTTCAGAGGAGCGAAAATGTGGATTAAAATATCATCTTTCTTGAAATTTTTCAATTTCTATATTCGCAAACAGGAATGCTGCACGAAAATATGTAACTGTTCGTTGTACCTATGCTAGGAATTTAATTAAATACTACGCGAGCAAAATTTTCTCTAAACTCCCAATTTTAGCTGTCAAATAAACTCATTGTTACATCGTGTAGTTATATATTAAATTCTTCTTTAATATAAATTTTATTACACTGTATTGTACTATTTATAATATAGTTCAGAAATTAGCCAAACATTGTCCCTGTAAAACATTTCATTTTCAAGCGAAGCTAGATATTGTACATAAAATGCAGAGAAAATTATAGATCACGATCAAGTATGGTTCAAATTTTATTCGCAAATAGTAAATAATAAATAATTAATAACAAATAACAAATAATTCATAATAAATATCCTACACTATGAAAAATGCAAAAAAAGGAGAGAAACAAGAAAATTATTTACCACTCGTCCTGATATTTTCCCCAAAGCTGAAGCTATCGGATAAATAATAAATAATAAATTCTAAATGGGAAACGATAAATACCAAATAATAAATAATAAATAATAAATTCTATATGGCAAACGATAAATACCAAATAATAAATAATAAATAATAAATAATAAATTCTAAGTGGCAAACGATAAATACCAAATAATAAATAATAAATTCTAAATGGCAAACGATAAATACCAAATACCAAATAATAAATAATAAATGGCAAACGATAAATACCAAATACCAAATACCAAATAATAAATAATAAATTCTAAATGGTAAACAATAAATACCAAATACCAAATAATAAATAATAAATAATAAATCTCTCATGCTACGAGAAACGCAAAGGAAAAGAGAAACGATTATTTATAATACAGACCAGTATTTTCCCCAAACACTTCGATGGTCTTCGGGGGACAAGAATTGAAGAGGAAGTGGAACAAAAGCGAGCAGTGCAAGAACAACATAAATTGCACACAGAATTAATTACGCGAACAAGTGGCCGCTAGTCCTAACGATCGACCACGAAAACCACAGATTTCTGGGGGTGGTGTGCGGCAATCGTGCGAGTAAAATCGCATAAAATCCACGTGTTGACCAGGACCCAAGTAACGACACGTCGACAATGTGCTTGGCACAGGCTGCTGAGATGGCCAGCTTGCGTTGAGGAGAGCAAAATCGGCCACGAGGCTAATGAGAGGACATCACGATCTGTTTCTACATGTTATAACGTTTCTATCCTGTCTGTATGTTACGCAAAATATCTCGAAATAATTGTCCTCCGAAGTGGTAAATTATGCTATTCGTATCACTATGATATACGACTTTTTTCGCTTCCTGTGCGAGTATTAACCTCATCAGCATCGTAGAAACAATTATTTACGAGTATCGTTATAATTTAAAGAAAAATATAAACACGACAGATTAAATTTCATTATAAACGAATATTTTCAAGCTTTTCCAGAGATTTTCATTTAAGATTATTTTATTTTGCGAAACGAGTACACGAAATTCGATATATCTGAGGTAGCTGAAGGGAATGTGCTTCGTAATTAGTTTTGATACGCGTATATCCATTACAAATCGAAGAATTTAATTTAAAGTATAGATATGAACGAGTAAATTTTGTATGGCTTACCCGAAATGTACGTTTTCGATCAATATTTCCACTGACTACGATATAATATTTAACAGAATAAAAATCATTGTAATTGATATTATATTATATCTGATTCTTTCGTTGCTGAAACAATATATTCCTTTTCATTATCGTTACTTTTACGAATTACAAAGGTAAATTTGATTCGATTTATTGTGAATTTCATGGCAATAATAGGCGTAAATAATTTTATGGAAAGTAAATAGGAAAAATAAACCCAGTATTTCCTCTTGGTTATTTAACTTAGCTTATAAGAAAAATTGCATATCTGCGAGTAAATCATGGAATTCCTTTACATGGAAAACTAGTTTCTCATAATCCTCATAAAGGTACAACCGTCTAATATTTGTTACAAGTTCTGTTTACTCATACGCAATATCCGTTATCAAAAGGTACATAGGACAGGCAACTGCATAAACAACAATTTTTCAAACAACATGTTGATCAAAGAGAACTGTAAACTTCATTTTAGGAACGTTTGTCGTAAATATGATACAAAATATTATCATATGACATAAGATAACGAAAATTTCTTTCCTCTTTCTTTCCACTGCCTGCCAAAAAGTGTATAAAACAAGTATAATTATAATTAAACGCGATTAAAATATTAACTATTGTTGCACGTGGTACACTATCGTGAAATACGATAGGTGATAAAAGCTTCGTACTATTTTCAGCTACACGGTATAAATGGTAGATGTAAGTGCCAAAAAGAAAAGAGGAGAAAAGAATTAAAGGTAATTTTTTTCAGTGGAAAAGGATGTAAATTCCACGTGGAATATGACGATGAACACTGCGAGTGGTGGAATAAGTTATTTTAGAGCTATCGTGATATAAAGGGAAAAAATCGTAAGTGCCAACTTCACTGAAAATGGTAAAAGTGTCGCTATGACGATTTAAATACGATAGGTCCTCTATTATCCCAACACCTACTATCAAAATGTTCTACTGTGATTCACGTATTCTCATATTTTATCATCCAAAAGATTATACATATTTCTTTTATTACTTTTTAATAATATAAAATTAGTATTACCATAATGGTTTGTACATAATGACACGTATATCACTAACTGTCGAAACAAAATGGAAGAAATGGAGTATAGAATTGATAAATTATTACATTTATATTAAGTATATTACATTTATATTATATATTGTCTTCTATGTTATTTACTCTGGAATATAAAATAATATTTGTTTTACAACTGTTTATTTGGAGATTCCACTCAAATTTTGGTTCTCTTCCCTGTTGTAATACATATAAGTACATAGTACATATATTTGCAACAGAAGGGAACGTTATCTTCTGTAATCGCTACTGATAACTGATAAATGATATACAAAACAAGTCAACTCAAGTGTGACAAGCTATTTTTCGAAACTATTGCAGATATCGACATTTTTGTTCTTCTTTTTTTAAATTAGTTGATATACAATTGGCATCTCAGAGAATACGAGTATACCCATCTTTACGTACATTCAGCGGATAAAGGAAGGCTGTGTTAACAAAGGATAAAGGAAATTTCACATAAAATCGAAACCGTGTTAACACGGACAGAGTCCTTAAGGGGTTGAGTACAAGCAGGTATATATGACAGTTTGAACTTACTAGCATCGAGAGGAAACGCACATGTATATACATGTAAGGTGTGAAACTAGATCTAGTCTTCTGATCCCTTTGAATATACCAAAGGAGTGAAAAAAATTACCGAGCAACTCGAAAAAAGGAATGAACTAAGAAATAAAGAACGCAAGTGTGTATTAAAAACGGTAAAAAAAGATTCCAGAGAAATATCGTATTATACGAAACCGAATTTACAATAGATAGTTACAGTGGATAGTTAATTTCCAAATTTACAACAGAAAATTACGATTCATAGGCACAATTTTAAAAACCTAATTACCTATCCAGTACCACGAAATTAAAAAATAACAAGACTGAAAATTGCGCGTCATATAGAGCTGATATGTATCAAACCTGTCGCTAAATATCTCATCTTATTATATTGAAAGTCGAAATTTTTGTACTTTTAGTCTCGATTGATTTTACGAGGACGCTATATTCCTCGCACAGACTATACCAACGTCTGCCAGAAAACAAAGGAGCTTCGCTGAAAATTCATGCAAATAATCACGAGGACGAAAGACAATTCACCATGCGAAAATTAAGCAAACCGACTGGCCTGGCGTTAAGAGTAAGACAAGGGTTGTGGCGAAAACAACATTTTCCACCGGCTAGAATATTGCTGGTTGTGTATTTAGGTAACATGGTACACGCCCACGAGCCGCTAGCCGCATTGTGTACATCGGTACAGCGCCACGTGCTAATTATACCATAACGAGCAACACGCTGCATCCCTTGTACGAGTCGATAATACAAGCGCGTTTGTCTTTCGCGCGATTAAAGACATTACAGCTTCTGTTATTATATGCACTGGTCACCCGATGATAAATCGGAGAATATCCTAACTGTGAGATCAGTTGCGAATGACGCGAGGAGAGGGAAGTTTGCCACCCCGTGTCAGGGTTTATCAAAGATCGCAACTTTCTTTTAAAATCCACACCGGTCGGCAAGTGATTAAAGTTTCTGTTTGAATTGACTCGACTCGTGCCGGTAACGACTTTTAATTAAAAGAAAAGTAAGAGCCCCTTGATCCGTGAGAGGGAACGGGGTTCCCCGATGTCGCGGTTGATCGTGGCAAGATTCCACTCGCAGCTAGCCAATCGGGGATTACGACGCCTCTGAAATCCTAATTGACCGATTGATTTCAAATTCGAACCGAATCTTATCATGTTCGGTAGATTTTAAGATTCTAGCGAGTAAGCGTTTCGGCAGTCTTAAGACTATTTTGCGTCTAACTCACTAGCGCCACCACGACTCGTAACTGCGATAAACGCTTGTCGTAAATGTCGTATATATCGTTGCATAATTTTCTAATTTTATTGATATAACCTTGCAATTTTCTTCTTACTACGTGTGTCATATCGTTTGTGCAATATAGTTATATAGTTTGTGGTATTGGCGAGTGGATCGAGCGATTGTCCACGCGAGTGGCGAGTGTCGGAACGATATCGTAGCGGATCGAATAACTGTCGACACGATTGTTGAGTGTTCAAAACAATGCGATAGTAGATGAAGATAATGTTTATGTTAAATTATCGGTAACACGAGAAAAGCAAATGAGTTTCTAGCTTGCACGTGGAATTTTTGACCTTTTGGCAATGCATAGTACAAATGTGTGGTGAGTGGGGGTATAAAAATGGATGCCAAGGGATGAGAGTAGAGAGTTGAGAATTGGTTTTGAGGAATCTTTTGAGCAGTCGATTTTACATAGTGAGTTGCATTATCATATTTTATTTGCAATAGCATATAATAAATATTAATACAAGAAGGAACACGTAAAAAGATTAAGATCCAATGAATTTGTAAGCCTCAAAGTATCATGGCCTTTTTAAATTTGGTTTGTTTTATGAAAAAAATTACTTGCAAAATTCACCCGGTATATCTGTATACGTTACTGGATAAATATTTTCCGTAATTTGATAAATTTTAATTCGGAAAGCTTCATGAAACTCGAAACGGGTGTTCTTCCTACGTGATTATTTTTACGTATAAAAACACTGGAAAAAGAGCAAAAGAGGGAGGGAAAACGATTCTGCCTTTCTAACCGAGCTACCCGAAACTCGTTTGCATTCGATTAAATTTATTTCGCAATTTTCAACCCACGCTCACAACCTGCATTACAAATTATACGTTTCTTTGGATGCAAACGGAAATTTATATCCGCGTGTCATTACTATGCAACTCTAGTTACACGAAATGTATCAAGTATACGATTAATGGGTCAGTTTCAATGACGCCGAAAGCACCAATTTGTTCCCAGAATTAGAATGCATTTAAAAAGGATACGCATTGGATGTTTACCTCGTAGCTACGTTACATAATGTGTATTAACATCGTGACTCCGGTATAAATTTATTAGTCATCATTGAGCTTGATCATTTGTTTTCCTTTTTTTTAAGTATGCACGTGCATCGTAATCGTTTTCATGATGCGACGTAGCTATCGACGCGACTGCAGCGCTATTGTTTCCGATATCTCACCACTCGACAGAGCTACCGATTATTATTCGTTCACGTTTAAAGCGCTCGTTCTCGTGTGGATTTGCCACCGGTTTTCATGAACGTAAACGCCAAGTTTTCGAGATGTTTCCAACACTGTAACTACCCGTCATTGTCCCATTATGGAAATTTAATAACCACTGCACGGCAAACAACGGTTTTAATAGGTGTTTCTAATATTTTTAATTACATTTTAGATATCACGTTCCGTAACAAGCACTTCGGGAACTGCACGCGGCCATTATTGACCGGAGTACGAGAGCAAAACTGCGGCTTCCGAAGCAAGATTAATTATCTTTTGAACGTTTATTATCTTTAATAGAGTTCTTATTATTACCGAAGGTAACGCTACGTAATTAACCACGTAATAAGTAAATTTGTAATACATACTTCGTAACAATGTGCCGATGAATTTTAATGCGATTTTAATTTCGAACTGGACAGAATGCTTTAGCGGTTTACGTGTGTTATGTTAATGTATAATTTGATCCGTGTATTACATCAGTATGTAATTATCTCGTTACGTCAATTGGATAATTGTTGCGCGATGATTCCAAAATTTCTAACAGTGCAAACTATTATGTTGCTATGTTTCAGTGCTTCCTCCATCGTTTTGTTATTACATTTACTTTTCGTAATTATTTCAATTTAAAATACCGAAATCATCTTCAATTTCTTATTTTCTTCTCTGTCTGGCAGCAAGTCTTAATATCGCACTAACTATAGATAAATTTTCGTTAATTAATTAATATACATTTAATATCGTTATACTATATTTATTATTTTTCAGTCTCATAAGGTGAAGAATACTTTTAATATTAATATTAAGTGAGGATCACTGAGATTTTCTTCTAAAGCTGGAATTGTAAACACGACTCGATGTCTTCCTCGAAATTGAAAAGAATTTTTACACCGTTGAAGATATATTGAAGAAATTCCAATAAGTAGAGTAGTTGAACATTATTGGTCACGTTCGTGGTACTAGTTTATCAGAAAAATTCATCCACGTGCAAACTGATAAAGAAGATAGATTTTTACTTAAATGCACCTCTAGATAACCACCAGCTGAATAAATAATGCAATAGAAAAATCAATATGTTGTTCTTGGAAACAAGAGATAATTGTAACGTGGAACAGTAAATACAGAGAAGGAATACTTCCGAAAATACCGTAAGCATACTCCTTACAAGAACACTGTTCCAAAGCAGAATTTTCGTTTACAAAGTTTCAGTTTCCAGACTAAATCCTGTGCGATTAAAGAATTTATCTACTACAGCAGGAAAATTAAATATGCTTTTAAACAATGCTCGAGGAATATTTGCTAAATTTTAATCTGGCCAGTCATAAAAATATTTCAGTGCACGTATTATTTAACTGCCATACTCTGCACAGGGTCTCGTTTTACACGATACCTTTATCGCATAATTCACTTTTACACCATTTTTTTTTTTTAACATATTTTACTCACCTTGACAATGACAAACGATGTTTTAAACTTGTTTTATTCATATTTACATAATTTTGTTAACACGCTTTGTTTATTTTTACCTCGAAACGCAAGAAATCGATGAACATTCAAAAATGTTGTTGAATACACTCGTGTATTTCAAATTACTTTTCGTTATTTTAACACGAGTTTTATACTTCGTTGCAAATCAATTGTTTTACAATTTTTTACACGGCTTTTTCTACATGGTACGCATCTACCGTGTAAAACGAGTCCCAGGTGTATTTTAAATAAACATGCAATGGACACCAGGAATGTATTATGCTGTGGTAAAGTATAACAACCTAGAGAGCACAATATTTATGGCACTAATGGAAGAGCAAGAGTATGGAGGAAGGGGAATGGAGAATTAAATTTGCACGTGTGTCTCAAAAATAAATATTCTTTTAATCCACTGTATGTGCTATTTATGGTCTGTATTTATAAAAGGAACGGTCCGTATAAATTACCGATTAATTTACGTATATAAATACGACTTAATGACCAAATTAAGGAAATTAATGCACAAATTAATGTGCGAATTTTAAATATCTATTACGATTTTCGTGTTTAACGCTAGAATTATCAAACTAGCCAAAATGACTGGTTCCAAGCTTTTTGTTTCTGCAGTTACGAAAATTTGCAACTGTCTCTGACAAAATTAGCAGTTATTGTTATTCGGATAAAAATGTTATTATATATAAGATCACCAATTTTTATCGCGCCACTTCGATTATTATTATTTATGAATAGTATACCCGAATCGAATATGTACTAATTTTGCAAAATTTGTGTTAAAATTGTGTTTAGAATGTAGAATAAATTTGTGCTATGTATCTTTAACACATGTACGTAGTTTATAAGTCCTGGAAGTCACGCGAAGATGGTATTTATAACAAAGACTCATATCATAGATGAATATTTATATCATAGCAAAGATATATTAACCAACAGATAAATAACATAATTTGTACATTCTGGTTGATTCATATAAAGCACATCGCTATTACTTATAATTCAGTACTAGGAATCTTATAATTACAATGATTACGAATGCTTCTCACTGTAAATCACTACTATACAGTATCATTTTGTTACCATATAAATTAATGAAAATTATTGCTATTTATTATTCAGCAGAAAGAAACACAATAATCAAACTAACGATGAAAAATTTAATTATATGCTTCTGCCATATAATATTACTTCATTACTTTACAAAATCATTAAAAATTAAAAAATTAAAATGTTACTTATCATTCGACATTACGAATTCAATAATCACAGTAACCAGGAAATATTTGCTATATAAACTATTACTATTTAACAATAATAAAAGTCAGTACAAAGAATTGAATAAAAAAAGGAATTGACGATTATTACAAAATATTTCTCCTATATAATATTATAATAACTTGATTTCTTCATGACTACCATAAATATCGACATGATTATTCTTTTTTTTCTAAATTAACTAATGAATTCCAATTACTCGAACTTCTTTTTCAATACTTTGAATAATTAATAAGTTACAACGAAAAGTACTCTGAATATATGAATACGACATCTGTCAGTACCGAAACTTCTATAATCGCATTACAAAGGAAAAAATAGAAAAATATAGAAGCAAGAAACGTACTTCAGAAAAATATAGCAATTATCGAAACAGTTTCGATACAGTTCACCCGCTTCATAAATTACCCGGGAATTGGAAATAGGTAAATATTACAGTAAAAAGGTGATTTACTCGAGAGTGAAAGATCAGCAGCGAAATAGACAACGGATAAATATTAACTTTAATAATATTGGTATACGCGTCCCGAAGGTATGCTTTTCGGAAACGGAAGAAATCAACGAACGCAACACGCGACGCGATGTTATCGCTCCATTGCGATTCCAAAAGTTGCACGCTTATCACACAATACATAATACCGTTCACAAATTCTATTATCGCGTTCAATAATGTATATCGCGTCGCAAAGTTTCCATTCGTCCGATGACCGTATAATTTATCAAACTTACGATACAGAAGAAACTGTTAAATTTGTACATAATGCCGCTGGAAAGTGAAACGTCTGATTCCATTGATCCCATTTATCTTTGCCCCTCATTTATTATGAACAATTAAACGAGTCAAAACGTACGTTCTTTTCCACAAGAGGCATTGGACGAAAGTGCGCAATATTTTTCATTGTTCTCTTCCGGTGAATTCGTTCCTTTTTTACGTGCTTTTAATCTGTCAACGTGATTGAAAATGGATATATCAATTGAGCGATAAAATTCCATAGAAGTTCCTCTTGAAAATGTAGGACACATAGAAAGCTAATATTATTTGTAATTAGAAAAGCGAACCTTTTATTTGAGAAGATGGAAACACGTAGCTGATTAAACAAGCTACGGCGAATAAAAATATTTTTGCACATTTCGAAAATTTTTATTTAACATTCTTTCAAATATTAAAATAAATATCAGCTGAAATTATTATTTATAATGTAAAATTGTATCTAGTATTTGTATTTTAATCTAATTTTTGAATATGTATATACGAGTGGCAAAAATTCTGTATTTAATCAAAAACAGGTAAAAAATAATTGGAATTTTTTTTACTTAAGTGATAGCTATAATTTCAAAAATATTTAAATAATTTAAGTAATCTTTTATACTATATTTGTTACGTGTAAAAATAATTAATAATAGAAATTAAATTGTCCGTTAAATGTTACGGATTAAAGGTATCTTATTTGTTTAAAAAACATTTGAATCTTTTCTCGTCGCAATTTAATGGAAAATTTGAAAACAACGTGTATTATTTGCATTTACTTCGTGAAAAAGGAATATTTTTACGAATCAACGTCGACTTTTACGATGGAACAACAGATTTCCTAAATTATAATTTCATGAAAAATTATAATTACATACATGAATTCATTAACACGAACTTAATACACTCTTATTAGACGTATTTCATCTTTATGTGCTGGACATTGTTACCGTTATAAATTTTTAATGTCTGCTGTTTATACCGTATCACCTTTTTTAATTAATCTCTTAATTTATACCAAAATTAAAACTACCGAATATAGTTAACCGTGCACACAAAGATTTCATCTAAATTTAAAATTATTTCATCTAAAGTTCCTCTATTAATTAAGCAAAAGTATTATTCCTCGCTGTTTTTCCATTCAGACTTTTCACCTGAAACTTAAACGCGCGCGAGAAGCTGCTTAAAAAATAAACAGAGAAATATAATCGGACGCTATTTTTATCATAATTTGGAGTAAAAGGAGCAAGACCTTCTGCAACTAAGATTGATAATTATATTCTCCTTTTATTAGAACAGCTATTTCACACGAAACTAGCATAATTTCTCGTGAAAATTATTTCGTTTTCCTGCTTCCTTATGTGTCATTTTAATTTTTATATATTATTCTTATCTATCTTTCTTAATAATTTCTTAATAAGATCTTGCAATAAGTTAATAAGTATAATACTCTTGTCCTGTTCTATTTAGAATATCCTTCAGTCATCTAATCCCTATGCCTAAATAAATTATGACTGGAACGAGTACAACACAAATTTTGTCGATTTTTATCATAGAAATTCATCCAATCTACGAATAAATTTGATCACAACTATAAACCTATTACGAGTACGTTCAACTTCCATATATTTGAGTCCATAAGAATGGTCAATAACCTGTATTTTCTACATAAAATTATCAATAGTCTCTTTAACAATCTTCAAATTCTTAATGTTCCTTATCGATCATTTATATTGCACAATTTGTCCCGACTGTCTGTCTCCACATCCAGGTACTCTAACTCTAATCCTCTTCACAGAATCTGCTCTTTGACTAACAGTCTCATTATGAACATGATTAACATTATTGCTCTTGACTCGACATTGGCGTAGGTACTTTAAACCATTGCATTTGCGTATGCTGTGTACTCTATTCTCACTTTATATACAAGGTAGACCATTTAACCCTTTCCACTCGAATGTCACCATATAGTCGCCATTTTATTATTATACATATATTAAATTTGGGTATTTTTCTAAATTAAATTGTACGATAATACGTTCTCATAAAAATGTTTTTGTTTTGATCGAATAGGAGAAAAAATTCCGAGTTGATTGGTGGCCTTCTCAAATATAAATACGAATGCAAAGGGTTAACGCGCTTTCGGCAAATCAATTTTCTTCTTTTTAACAATAAATTTTTGATAAAACTTTCGTTAAAAATTCCGCATTCGACGTTATCGTCTTAATCACTCGTCTTTGTAATTTTCCTTCTCATGTACCTAATCAATTTATCACTATCTCTCGCCATTCGATTTTTTCAAAATTTTACTTCAACAAAATTAATTTCATTACGGTCGATGATACACTGTGAATTTCACGAAAATCAAGCGTCGCCATATTGAAAATTCTCAGACGTCCTACCATTTACGCCAAAATAAATTTCCGATCATTTTCCCGATTATTATTCATTGACATTAATCCAATTAAATCGCAAATAATCAAGGTGGTCGCAGTAATTAACTCAAAGTGTAAATATAAGATGGCATCATACCAGTTCGGGTAAACAAACGAAGAAGTGGTAAACGATGAGAGGTTGAGAAACACTGACATAAAAAATCAGAGACGAGAACGTCCATATGTTAAATTGTTGCGCATCGTGGAGCCGCGGTGTATACTAAACGCGAACAATGCAACCTTATCGCATTGCACGTTGCAAATCGCTCGTATATCAGACACGTTGCAGGTACGTGCAATCTCGCGGTATCTTCTCCTCACGGCGATGCGTCGTTATCATCGGAAGCGTGGCTACCGTGTCGAGTATGCGAGCAAAGTCGATCGCGACCGACTCGAGGAGAGCCGATCGTCGTCGGAATATCTAGAAACAAGAGTGTAACGAAGGATAACAAGTTGAAAGGAGACAATAATAATATGCGAGGCAGCCGAAAACGAAGGGAAGACAACAGACTGTCGAATCTTTACGTCGAAAGGCAACGGTCTTTTGTCTGCGTTTCATGACGTCCACGGAGGTGTCACGGTGAACAGAAAGAATCGGAAGCGAGGAAAAAGAAGTCACGTACGCAGCGATCACGACGAAGAATCGTTTTTTAACGACCGATCATCCGGCCCATCCATCGCGAGAAGAAGAGATTCGCCGGAGCCCCAGCCACCTCCACGACGAGATTCCCAGCCGAGATCGTTCTTTATTGTGAGTCTTTCTTCCATTCAGAATCCCTTTCGCGAGTTCTTTCAATGGTGTGGTTAAATTAAAATAAACGAAACGTTCGTTCGATCGAAAATCGATCGCTGCAGAGAGAGAGACGAATTTCTTCGAGCCGATCGCGTGTTTGGCCTCTAACGACTAGTGACACTGAATTACACGTTTGAGGATGTGCTCGCTGGTAAGATGGATGCTCGATGCTCGTGTTGCTAACGATACGGTTGAATTGAAATAGATTAAACGTTCTTTCGATCGAAAATCGGTCGCGTGATAAGCTCGTTGTGGAAGAAGAGATCATTTTCTCCCGAGCTGATCGCGTGCTTGCTTTTTAACCACTTGCGAAACTGAATTACACGTTCGTGGAAGTATTTGGTAATATGCTGGACTCGTTAGTTCACCCGTCTAGTAATTGTTCCAGCAACTCTCCGTGTAATTTGTTTCTCGTGTAACGCTGTCCTGAGATGAACGGTTTAATTTATACGGTATATGGTAACAAAGAACGAATGTATCAGTTGCTTGGAGACGAACGTATTCTTAAATGTATCACGGCCTTCTGTTTTTAACGAAGAGGCATTTTATGAAAATTTCTCCGAACGTACCAAGTATTTGACGAAGCTTGGACCAATTATTTAATCCTTTGCACTCGAGAAATGAGCCTAAGTCAGCGTTTAATCAGATTTCGAAGATCCATGTTAATTAACATATCAAATCTAAAATAACCTAAGATTTCACTATACAACTTTAATTATTACTAGTAATAATACTAATTTATCGTAATACTGATATATTAAAATAAATATAACAGCAATAATTACAGTGGTATGACGAAAATAATAATCACAGTTACAATTATTTATTCTCAACAAAAATCATCAAAAAGTCTAAAATCAATTATTCCAATTCACTTGTTAATATCAACAACAGCTACGACTATGCTGGAATATCATCATATGTACAACTCTTCATACCTGTTAAAATTTTTCCATAAACCTGTTCTTTGTACCTATATCCACTATCACATACCAATTTCATGTATATATATTCATCAAATTTGATACTAATTTTTATTGAGAAAAAAACAATCTTATTTATTTTCACTCTACAACTGAAATTATTACTACTAATAATACTAATTGATCGTAATACTGATATATTGAAATAAATATAACAGCAATAATTACAGTGGTATGGAATGTCGAAATAAAATAATTTTAAGTCTTAATTTATACCTGTATATCCTTATTTACCATTTCAAAAATATCCTCGACGGTACAGCAGAAAGTTTCTGAATTGCTATTTCTCTGTAACGAAAATAATCACCGAGTGCAAAGGGTTAATTCACAATTCGCCTAATCTTTTTACGAATTTATTCAGATTGGTGAATGATGTATATGTGTACTTGCAGTGAGAGGAACCGGAGCAGAATTTGTCGTCCAATTATACTCCATACTGCTCATTAGAATCACATTATTAAAGTGAAATATTTTTCAACAAACGTAGGAATTCGTATTCCAATTCGCTGTACCCTTTATTATAATACAACTGTTATCAACTTGTTACCATTGCTATCAAAACGTGGATTTTAAGGACTCTGGAATTTTTAATATCTCTCAGAACACTCTGGTAAATGTGAACCTACTTTGCATTGCTAGTGGCAGTTTCTCGAAGGACTTTGCTTTACCTACTTGGCTAATAATTATATGATTATAGGCCAATATTATAATTATTAGCCGAGACTATGATCTTTCGATACCGAGCATCGGTGATGTGCTCGAGTGAGAGAGCATTTACTATTAATCCTAAATACCACGGAAGAATGAGTTGTAAGTTAAGTTTGACACAGAGACTTGACGTGACCGATCCACATTTTCGTGTCATTTTCACTCAAAGGGTTAACAGCCTGCACTCGCGGTCCTCGAAAGAGTTCACAATTTAGTAGCAGCCTGTATATCACGACACACGTAGATACAGCTGACCCACATGTGACTCGTAAACAGCCTTTTCATACCATTTCAACGAACGCTCGAAAAACCTAGAAACTACACATTTCGCGGTATTCCACCTTCGACAAATCATCCTCGAAACGCAGCCAATACACGTATAACTGTGTCGTCGAACAGAATTTACATTTGCCAATGGAAATACACCCACGTTCTTAGCACATTGTACATCGAATGGATTTTAACTGTTACAAGACACGAATACTTTGGAGACAATGTATCGAAAATTTCTTACATTTTATTTAATTTAAGGAAGTACATTATTTATTTTATAAATATATTATTAGTATAGTATAAGTATATTAATTTAGATTAATTAGTTTAATAATAAGTATATTAATGAATTAGTAAGTATATTATATTTATTCTATTAAGTACCAAAATAAAAATTTTATATTTCATCTTAAAATTAAATACCAGATAAAATGAATTAGTAAGTATATTACATTTATTTTATTAAGTACCAAAATAAAAATGTTATATTTTATCTTAAAATTAAATACCAGATAAAAAAGATAATGATAGTAGTAAAATTCCACAATATTGCAGTTCTGGTGTATAATGTGTTGAGATATTTTAAGAATCAGTGACTTCTATATAGCAATTATGCAATACCTACATCAAAGCCTATCACTTAGATATGGATTACGTGTCGCGTTAATTTAGGAAGAGAAATTCAAAGTGCAAAGTGTAGATAAATTTATTTCTTTAAAAGCTTCCAGCATAATGATTAATAACAGTGTAGCCTTGTGTGTTAGTCTGGAACGAAATTGCACTAATCACTGTGTACCATAGGAGAGAAATGAACTTCATGAATGGTCTGATATGATTGATATGAATGAACTTCTTGCTCGTTCCGTGTGAACAAGTGCAGAAAAGATTGAGTAATTGTTTGGGGTTGAAATTCGGTTTCATGAGAGACGTTTGAATGAATTCCAGGAACGTACGTGGTGTTTCAAGTGCAAGGAGATTCGTGGAACGAATATACAAACAACTACTTGATATTTTTGAGATTAGATTAAGGTCGAATTACTCAGTCAGAATAGAAAAATCAACGAATAAACATTTGAATTCTAATAAAATAAACTTCTCGTTTTCACGAGTTAAATAACGAAATTCAAACGATAAGAATGATACATTATCGTTTGAGAAATTAAATTAATTTTAACCCTTTCATTATGGGCTAAAAATACCATAGTTATCTCTTTAATAGCTCATAATACCGAGAATATCGTTTCAACTTTTTAAACGCAACGTTGCAATTGATTAATATACAAATCGATATCATACGTATTAGAAGTGAAAAAATTCAGTTCAACTCTGGCGAAACAAATTTCTTTCTCTGCTAAAAATATTTTCGAAAACAGCCGGGGCTGAAACGTTTAAATAGAATTAAATCGGATCACAAAGCGTCATACGTTACTTTTAAATATACCAATTAAATTAAAGTTCTGATAATACGTCTAACGTTGATAACTCGATAGACATTCCCTCGGATTTTTAAAACGATTCTTAACCCCCCGGGTCTTTGCATTGATCACTCCTCTGCTTTCATCCCTCGTACAATGTTTGCCGATGACGCTATTACATTTGTGAGCGATAAACTGAATATTAATGAAGAGCAAACATGTGAATTCAGCATTCGTTTCCCGATTTTCTCCATTTGTAATCGCTTTCCATACGTTTGAATCTCCGTGTATACCATTATCCCGGCAGACGTGAACCGTTACTCTTGAAACTCTTTGTTCCTTATCCTGAAACGGATTAACTTACAAAATCCGAATTATGAGCACTGAATTTACAAGTTTTTACCAAACAATAGATTCCTGGAACAATAGTCGAGCTAAATAAAATCCTTATCGATAAAAATCTCTGTTTCGTGTACTAGGAAATCTAAAAGCATATCCACCGTATAACATCGAAAATTCGCTCGAAGAAAATGTTTAAACTCGCATAATAATCTGAAAAAAATAGGAAACGAAAAACTTATTTAAGGAACGTTTAAAGACATATAAGGGATGAATATGTTAATACATTTCGTTATTTCAATTTCAGCAAACGTATGTGTACCTACGATAGCCTTTCATTTTCCATTAGCATTTTTTTGCATTTTTTAATTTCACTGAAACACTCTTTTTTCTTTTTTCTTTTTCTATCCAGCCAAGGTGGAAAATGCACTTCTGGAGATACAGAGAGATGATCGATTTTACCATGTTTGCTGAAGCTAGGTTGAATACTAATCAAGCTACCAAGGTGTTTCAATATTCTCTCGCCTATCTTCTCCATTTTTCTCTTTTTTTTTTTTTTCGCTATCGAAATCCATTTCAAAAGCAATCGTGATATTTGAACACGATGTTCGTTATACCGTAACCACTTGAGGAATCATTGACTTCGTTAGGATACAAATTCGATCGTTTCTCCTCTCTCTCTCTCTCTCTCTCTCTCTCTTTCTCTCTTTTTCTCTCCGATCTCATTTTTTCGAATATTCGTGTTCCATCGACTGCACTTAGATCGTAATTATCAACGACAGTTGCAGCAAAGACGAATGATTTTTGTGCCGCAGTATTTCATTGAAATTCCACCGTGCCAACATTCTCTATCAAGCAGTAGTTATGAAACTGTCGAACGTGTACACAAATAGCAAAGCCAGGCTCGAATATTAACCGATCCGCCAATGTGAAATGTTTCGAGCGCATTTTAGTGTTTTTCACTATTTACATGGGATTTTGCTTCTGCCACCGCCTATCGTTAAAAGCGAGTATGACGATTGAGAGAAAGCTTTCAGGTTGAAACTATAACAGATTACTTTTATTTTGTGACAAAATTCGTGAAGTTCAAGAGCTTTGTTTTTGTTTAAATGCCGACGTTTAATTACTGTTTAGATTTTCTCACGAGTAGTTTGTATGATATCCCGTTCACTTTCTGTTATACAGTTAACTCTTTACAATCTTCCATAATTACAATTTTTATGATTTTGATTTTCAGATGAAACAGTTACTGCGAACGTTTTCTTTTCAATTATCGCAATCAAATGATCGAACGTTGAGAATATTATAAGTAATTTTTTATTTTTATCTTTATGGACAATTTTAATGAACAAAATGGAAGTTATTTTTCTAAAGACACGGTGCAATCAGAACTGTTTAATTGAATTTAATAAGGAATTATTTAATCATTTAGACAATTGTTATATGTGTAAGTTAGACAAATGAACAATTATCAAGGCATAAATTTTTGTCGTGTTGTAATGAAAATGAATGTATAGTTTCGCTATTTGCAATTCGCGAACTACGTTGATTTATGAAATATAAAAACAAATCATTTAAACAAGCAATAAAATCTAAGATTTCACTTGACTAATGTTCTGCTAAACTGATTCTGTATAGACTTTACATTAACACATTAACACTTATTAATGCCACGATAAAGAATTGTTCAAAAGTACAACTGGCGATGACATATTACATTTTTCAAATTTATATTATACGTATGAATATGTTTCAAAGATTATATTTTTTCTGTATAAAAATAACAGAAGATCGATTAACGTTTGTATGACAAATTTTTACACGTATAATTATAAGTAATTATAAATAATTATAAAAATAAAAATACAATCGATAACGGTAATAGGTTTATCATAAACGAACGAAAACGTATATTTCCTCGATACGATCTTGAAGGTAACATCTTGGGAAAACTTCGTGGTGCTCCGATGGTAAATTCGTTACCTACAAGAAGCATATGGTAATAAATAATAGCGATATAGTGCTGGCTGTATTGCTACAGCATGTGCATTAGCGTAATGACGGTAATTACCAGTCTACACAATTATTCTTATGATACTATACAGGAACGTGTATCATGAAGATGCATCGTAATGGAAATTTAATCGTACAAAAAATTCAATACCGTGATAGTTGACCGCGTGATTCGCCTTTCAGTTTTCTCGCGTTAAACACCGCGGAGAATTCGATAAATTCGGAACAACCAGCATGGCGGAAATTCCGCGGATAAATGAAAGACAAAAACGAGCCATGGTAAACGTATGACCCAGTTGAAACAATTTATCAGTGATACAAAGCGTGCAGCCCGCACTAAAAAAAAAGATAAATAATAGATAACAAGAGATAAGCTGCAGGCCAATTTATCGCTATCGTCAACAATTTCCCAGAGTGCAACGTGCAAATGAAACTTTATGCAGATGCTTCGCAATAGTCGCGTAAATAAGTACGATTTGGCCGGTTCGCTAATGAATTTTACTTACAAACCAGTTTTCAACGATTCATCTGGAACGATATCGATATGTGGAAGCATGAATTTCTTTTATGCACGGTTGGCCGACATGCAGCCACTTTCATGTTAAATACGAATGACCACACGCATGTTTTTAGATCACGTTCCTATATAACACTCTCGATTCGTTTTCAATGCGTTTAATACAAACGTACCTTCACCTGTCAATCTCCGATGGAAAGTAACGTAAAATAACATCGAGTCGATCAAATTATTTCACAGAATATTCTCGCATAAATCATCCAGCAATAACGATTCAAACATCGCGAGCCACGCAAAATTAATTTTTGTACCGTTCAGCTATTTCGTTATTTCGATCACGTCTAATCCCCTTTAAAGGATTGAATATCGAATCGTTCATTGTTCTTCGAGTCAATATACGTGAGAGATACTTCCAATCGAACATTTCCTAGTTCTATATGTTCACCAACTTTCCATGATCAATGAAGTTACATCAAAGAATAACGCCATTGTATTGAAATACAAGAAACGTATGCATACACAACCGTTTCAATTTGATCGCGTACCGTATTAGCAGATCTCTACTAGACTACAATTGCCAACGACTCTCCTTCACCCAATAGTGACATTAGAACCACGTGACTCAAGATCAAGCACGCAGGCGCAGATCATCGAGCGGGCAGTTTAGTGGCAATCTCGCACGTGTGTTCAAATGAAACTAGCTGCGTTCCAGTAGTTTCCAGTGCCGACGAAGGATTTTCAGTGCTGTCGTCCATTACAATTGTCGAATTAAAAAAATCGGTGAGAAAAAAGGACTGCAGAGATACGTAAATCGGTGAGTGAACGTAGCAAATCTAACATTGAATTGTGGAAACGAAAATACCGAAATCGAGGCTATATATGAATCGCGATCGACCCACGTGTGATGAGAATATATATTGTACATACGTGACACGATTCACCGCGAACTGACGTGTAATGCGTGTTGCATAGACGTCACAGAATCGCAAAAATTTATGCAACATTCAGTTTTCTTAGTGGTAGATCTACTTGTAAAACGAGATACCAGCTGCTAAGACTGTCACTTTTTATCACGTTAATAACGTGACACTGCTCTCGAAAAATTTCTCGTTCTCGATATTAACGATTTATAAATTTACAAAACGTAAGTCTGTGTGTTTCTTTGTTTGCGACAAATATTTTTATCGTCTCGTTCTTGACACACGAGTTCTGTTACACAGACATTTTGGATAAAAGAAGTTACTGTATGTAATAGAGATTACGGTTATTTGATAAATAATTTGTACGTTGATTTTAAAAGGTAAGATAATCGATATTATTCAATGTGTACTCAGCTATTAGTCTTCTGTTCTGATGTATTTGTGTACTGTATTGAATTTCAAGGTCGACCTTGCCGATACCATGTATAATCTTATACTATACGCACGTACCAAAATATCTCGCCCTTGTACAAAAACTGAACGTTCGTTCCAAACATTTGCTGAAGGAAAACTTAGATCAGAGGCTTATAATTTACACGAAAGTTTACATTTTTATATTAATTCCAAATTTAAATATTCTTAATAAATTAATTTTCCCAGTCAATAATAATTAGCAAGATAAAAAATACATTATTTTCAGCATCATATGTATATTGAATGTTAAATATTATTGTATATTTTAATTATAATTAATGTGTCGTTTATTATTATTCATCTGTTAATAACTAATATTAAATTTTATCAATAAAATTTATATTAATTTTATCTTTATATTTTATTCCATGTATAATAGTAAAATATCCTTTTTATATATTGTTTACAGATTATTAATTTAACAAGATGGTATCATCAACAATAGTGGAAAATGGAAAATCCAACACACCAAAGAAACCTTCTGCCGTGGGTATTGATCCAGGCAATTATCGTTTAGTTGGTTGGGATATGGATACAACAGGCAAGAAAGTTATAGATGAAATATGCCAAATAGCTGGATATACACCTAGTTCCTTGTATTCTCAATATGTAATGCCATATAAAGATCTTAATCCTCCAGCTATGAAAAGACATAACATGAAAATTGTAACTATTGGCAAATTTCGTGTACTTAAAGATAATAAAACTAATAAGGTACATATTATAATAAATTTCATAATCATCATGGAAGTACTATTTGTCTTACATTTTATATGTTCATAGGCATTAAAAACTAAAAGTGAAGTGTCTGCATTAACAGACTTTCTAACTTGGTTGTCAGATATGAGTGGAGATGCAACAGATGGTATAATATTAGTGTATCATGAACCACGTAAAGTTATTCCTGCCATGTTAATTGAATCCTTAAAAAAATATAATCTTCTGGAAAGATTTAAGCAAATTGTTAAAGGATTTGCAAATGGATTTAACATTGCTGAAGTAAAATGTGCAAACACAGTTCGTGCATTTTCTCTTAGAACGTTATCTCAAACTTTATTTAACCAGGTAAGTAAAATTTATATGATAGGAAGTATAGTCATTATATGTTAAAAACAAATTCTCATTTGCCAATAAGTAAAAGATAGTTCACTACTATATTTCTAATATAAGATTGTTATAATTTAAGGAAGTACAATTAGATAATGCAAAAGAGAGAGCATGCCTGGCTTTACAAATAGTACAACACTTGAGTTTATTAGAAATTACAAATGGAAACGAAGCAAATGGTAGCGGTGATAGTGATAGTTCTATGAAAAGTACTGTTGAGTTTATTAGGGAATTTGTTCAACCAGTAGAAATAGAAGAACAAGAATATGCAGGTATTTAAAATAAATTAAAAATTATGTGAAAATTCCTTGATTATATAAAATTTTTCAAAAATATGTAATATATTGATCTTATTTTAGAACTGAAAGTAATATTTGAACGTCAAAATAGTTTAAGACCTATTTTTGGATTTCTCTATCGTGTAAATCGTCGAGAACGTCAACAGGTTAGTCCTTTACGACGATTATTAGCTGAAGCAGGAATAGAATATACCCAGTTGCAGGTTCGTACAATTTAAAAAAAATTATTTTTAATCAAATTATATTATGAAAATATATTAAACTGGCGAGATTTCTAATTTAATTGCCGTCTGAATTAATTTATTGCGTTACAGGATGCATGGAGTAACGGAAAAAAAGAAGGTTTAGAGAAGTTAATTAAAGAAAAATTAACTGCAGCTGAAGAGAAAAAAGTCGAAGATTTACTAAGTGTGCTTGAAAGTCACTTCGACCCCGATAAAGAACCTAAATTAAGAATATCGGTAGACAGAAACCAAATAAAAATGGAAAATTCTAATATCAATGACGATAAAGAAAATAACAATAAGTGTGATTCGGGTACAGAAAGTCCGGATACCACTACTTCTAATTCACCACTTAAAATAAAATCCGAATGTTCTGAGAATAGTACAATTATAGCAGAGGAATAAGAGCTCTCGGTTCTTATTTTCAGTGCCTTTTAACTAGGATTATAAGATTTTAATTATAAGATCAATATTGTTATCAGTAACTGAGTTTATAACCATTCCGTTAATTCTTATCGTAACGTTACTCTAGTGTGATAAAGTATGAGTGTTATTTGTTGCAGTATTGTATTTAAGTTTTTATTTTCATTACTGTAACGAAGTATATATTGTATCCTTGATGGATACAGAATTCGACTTAGTTTACAAAAATATGTACAAATAACACATTAATCATTTTTTTTTTTTTTTTTTTTAGTTTGTGATAAGAAAATAATTTAATGTCTGTTTTGTTTAATTATTAATTTTATGCTCATTGATTTTTATTTAATCAGATTAACGTTATAACAAGTGATTGTTTAGAGACTGTCGACATAGAAATATATTTAAACGCTATAGAATTTTTGTTTCTTATTATTTCTGAGATTAGCTGATAATGTTCTTTTTTTTACTTATTGCTAGTAAAGTTTGCGTATAGAGTACATAGTGATATTTTAAGAAAAGAAAGATATATATATTTTTATACCCCAAAAGTTTAGTAAAAAGAATGATGCATAGTGTTGCATTTATACGTTAAATTTTGTTATATTAAACAATGAAATAAAGACTTGAAACTGTAACTTTTCATTTCGATTATTAACATAAACTTAGGTATTTTTTACTTTTGGTTCAACCTCCCTCCCGCCCTCTCTCACTCTCTCTCTCTCTCTTCCCCTCCCTCCCTCTCGTTCTCCCCCTCTTTCTCTAAGAAGATAACAAAATGTAATTTGTAATCAATTAAGCCATACACTACGCAATATATAAAACCACGATAACGGCATATTTAAAAGAAAAACAGCAAAAAATTCAAACATGACTTTTTCTGTTATGAAACGCATCTCGAATCAGTGTAACCATCGAGATAAAGTCAGAAATGAATTAAATATACGAATGCCTATGCAGTGGACCGTTGTATCCGCTTATGGAGTTCCATAAAGCATGCCAAACGCCTCGATGCGTAAACAGGACGGTGCACCGCGTACAGGATTAAAAAAATGTATACTTGCTAAGAAAAGTATCAACATGGATCTCCTTATAACAAAGTAAGACTTAACTGTTTAACGAAAGTTTGTGAACTTGTTGCATTCATCAGCAATTTCTAAGTAAGTAACAGACCATGAAGTATTGTACAAAGGAGTTTGTTTAGAATCTTCTTCACTTCTACAATTTATTAAATTATTATTATAAATATTTAAGAAAGTTATATGCATTTTACTTTTTTCTATTTTTATTCAAACTATTAATTTTAATATAATATTTTTGTACAATATATTTAACATATAATATTAAACGTTAACAGTAATAGTAATTCACAATAAAAAATATAATTAATGTTGATATTATTATATTAGTAAAATATAACTGATAATCAATAATTAATAAGCAATTAAGATGTTAAAATGATATGTGTCTAGTAATAATTATAAAAAAGAATGTTGTGATAATAGTTATTTACGTGTATTCTAAGATATCGGACACTCAACTTCGTCTTATTAATTTCTTTCCATAGACAGCGAACCGTAAAGCACAAAATACACTTACTGCATCACAATTACTGTAACAGGCAGCGAAAAGGAAATTACTGCTACTCAGAGGCTCGTTAATTGTAAGCCCGTAACCATAAGAAAGTATAGCGATAAGAAACTTTTTAATTGAAAAATTGCACATTTCACAAAAAAAGATATCAAATGTTAGTAGAGCGTGTTTTAATACCTTATATGACGTTTATTTGAGATTTTTCTCACATGTTAAACATGTGATACTTTTTTAGACGCTGAAATAAGACGAAAAATTTTCCGATCGCTTTATTGTTTTATGATAAAAAATTACATAATTAATATCAGTTTGCAAAAGACAATATGCCATTTCCATGACCACAACACATTTAAGCTATTCCGGACAATACTTAACACTCTGACATGTGAACACGTTTTTGCTATTTTATTGCATCATAATCCTTTACTTTTTGCAGGTCTCGGATTTCTGCGTCAGCGGAATTTTCGACTTCCGAATACCTATTGTTCATCCGTCTCGATTTTAAGATTCATAGACAAACATAATTACACATATAACAGCTAGGAAAGCATGACAAATAATTACGATAATAAGCTTCGATGATTATTTCATCTTTTTATTTCTATTCGAAACTTGAATTATATCGTAATGATTCCTATCACATTAACGAATTTTATTACTCTTTTACACAAATAGAAGCTCTGTGTTCCTGTTTGAAAAAAATTGCAAGCAGTTCCGCGAAATTACCTCATTAGAGACCATAATTACTTAATTATTTTACACCTAAAAAATATTTGATATATAAATTAATCTATCTCTATTACTTTGCACGTTAAATTTCATAATTTTGTAGGAGAATTTAATTTTAATTTATATTTCTTTATTATTTAAAATAGAAACTCGAATTACTTTTTATTCAATATGCTTTACACAAAAGTACATTATAAAACCTACTATACATAACCCCAACGCAAAATTTTAGGTTACCTTAATGCATCAAAATTGTATTCTAAAACCTACCAACTTTTAACTTCGTATTTCAAAATTATGTTCTTAAAGTTACTGCTCACAGTTTAAAGCAAAACAAACTTTTTTATCAAATTGTAAGTTAGACTGATAGAACCGTTAATCAACAGCTTGAGCATGATAAACAAAGGCAAGAAAAAGATGGTGCAGAATTTGCGCGCATTTACGGTTTCAGTTTTCATTGTCGACACTTTCGTAATATGCAGGTAACGGATATATTTTCCGTCCTGAAGCGTAACAAATGATAACGGTCAACAATTATTGCTTAAACTTCTAGCAAGTGGGACTATATAACAAACGTACTTACGAAGAATATATTCTTACCACTACTAAAAAGAATTCCACGTTCAGGAAGTGTCAAATAAAATAAGTGAATAGGCGCAATTCGATTTTTATTAAAAAACAATTATTTCGTGACATACAGGTTGTTGGCAATAATTCACTTCCACGGGACTTAGGCAAACAGAAAACAACCGGAAAGCAATTTTCCGGAGAATCTCGATGCGTTCGAACGCATGACATTGCATTGTATTGCATTAGTCTCACTCAATCAGTGACAGGTACGATAAACTGGCACGAAAATGACAACCAACACGACGTCATTCTCACTTTTTAGGTAACTATCAGACGCAACTAATAAAAAAAAAAAAAAAAATAAAATGTAACTAATGACACAGAAATTTCGTTACTTATATCAGTGTTTGGTTAGAGTTCGTTAAAGCATAGAGAAAGGGATTATATGATGAGATGAACGATCAAACTATGCTATTGGTCAACGAGATAAGTCAGAAAGAAAGAAACAAATACCCAATCGATAAAGTAAATCGAACGGCAATATTCACAGTGGAATAAAGATAGATACTGATTCGTTTCATTAAACGAAGTATGTATACATATATATACTACATAACATACATCAGTCGTAGACATATCGAACAAAAAAGGAGGCATCTTTACAAAGAACAGTAATAAAAACTAAAAGAAAGTTTTAGTAGGTAGGCAAGGAATGAAAGGTGCGGATGTGAAGAATTAATTACACTGTTTACAGATTGTTAAATGGAACAATTACATTATGTTTTCAAATAACTTAGAAAAGTTAATTAAGTTCCTACAAATTAATCTTCCAGATGATATCGCAATGATGTGATTTATTACTGTACACTTGAAATTGAATAATTTTATAATTACGAAAATGATATATGTATTTGACTTAATTAAATAAGATTAGAAGGTATAAAAATTTAAATATACTCTATTTTAACATCATATTGAAACTTAACAGTCATTTCAAAATAAAGAATATTAAAACATTTGTTACCTACATTTTTAATATTTTATATAATTTTCCCATTATCCAAATAAACTTCAGCAGTGTTCCAATGTGTTTGATCGAATACTGGCATTGACCCAAAATCGACACACCGGAAAAGTCAGCAACCGGCTAAGCAATTCACCTTTTATGCATGTCAGAATCACGTAATGTTTCGCGATTCCGCCAGTTCACTGAGGCTTCCTAGACTGGAATGCTTTGACGAGTGAAAGAAACCGAAATGAAATTTTGATTCGTAATAAGAATGCTTCACGCATAACGAACACTTCTATTTTTAGTTAAAGATTGCATCCACGTCCAATGGAATCAAACAGGAAAATAAATAAAATATAAAAACTCACCATTGAAAATAACCACCTTGATTTCTTTTGTATTTGCACAAATGTTTTGCTACGTTTTCCTTTATGTATGCATCATCCTTTCGTTGTCTGAAAAATATTAGATAAAATGTGTTAATTGTGTTAAATGTGTTAAATGTGAAATTGCTTCTTTCTAATTATTTGTTCGATGTTTTCATGAAAAAAAAAGATAAGGAAAGATCAAATAAAATATTCGAAAAATGCGAGATTTTGGAAAGTAAAGAAATAAACCTATAAGGATACCTTGCAAACATTAATTTCTCTAATATTTCTCATATTTCCAATCTTCTATTTTAAAAATATCATTGTTGCTCCAAACTAACAGCCACCCTCTTTCCAGATGAAAACAGGGAACCATGAACCAGATCATTATGACGAAACCAGTACAATTGTTTAACCTTTCCTAATGAAATCTCTAAAAAAGGAAGAGAAATGAGGAAAAAGAAGAACAGCAAAGCAACTCAACAAAAGCAAGCCCAAAGGGAGATTGAGGAGTCGCCGTGTCCGCTCGAGGCCGTCACTGTTCACGAAGAGGACGCGGTAAGGATGGTTGTTAGCGGAGGCAGCAAGCATGCATTAACAGTACTCTGGATGGGCCGGTGGTTCTCTGGTTCCTTGATTTCCGTTCCTCCCCTCCAGGAGACGGTACCCGTTGGAGGAACATTTACCACGGAGGGAGAATTCTTGCGAGGTACACACGCCTCAGTTCATCGGGAATCTTCGTCAAAATTGCATCCCTCTCTGTGCAATCCCTTTAGCAGGAAGTGTGTTCTCGCGTGTTTCAGCCTTACGATCAAAGAACAAGGATAAGAAAGAGGAAGCACGTTGGATCATGTGGACCGTCCTGATTGCCGGATTTTGCACGGTGGGTGTCAGCTTCCGACATTTTTATTCCTTCGCTGTGCCAGGGGCTGTGTGAAATCTGGACCCCCAATGGATTTCCGTTTTAAAGCTATTGATCTCGCGTCTGACACTTGTCATTGATTACGCGGCGAGATTTATTTGGGATCACGTTCGCCGGAAGAATGAATTTTATAACTGTATAATAACTCGATTTCTCAACCGGTCGTTTCTCTTATTTCCCTGTATTACTTCTTAACGTTATGTTAGAACTTTGTCGATTCTTGGACGAGCGAATTATAGAATTTTGTTTCCACGTGTTTCTTTGACGTTATAAACTTATAAGAAAACTTGTACATTCCTCAGTAGTATTGGAATAATAATGACTTTGTCCGCGTAGCAGAAAAGTAAAATTTAATTTCCATAAGAAGGCTCCAAGTATAATCTTCAGAACACGTTCCACGTCGAAATGTTAACTCTGATCTCTTTAACGCGTTCGGTGCAAACGGTATTCTATCAAACTTTTTCAATTCCGACTTTTCTTTTAAATTACGGTCTTAGAAGTCACAAATAAATGAATCGAAATCCGAAAACAGTAGCCAAGGGAACAACTTAGATGCAAAAAGATTCGATTCACCGAATTAATTAAAAATGTCTTGCATAAATCTATATATGTGCAATTCTGAATGTATATAACATTTAATATATTTTATATTCCTTTCATTTTATTCATCCGTATACGAAATAATTGATGCAATAAATTATCTGAAAAAATGAAAGAAAAATAAATAAGCCATATATTTTATTCAAAATAGATGTACATTTATATTATCTCAAGGTAGAAGCTGAGACATGCGATTCCCGTTCATTAATAACTTCAAAGTCTCTTAACCAACAAGCTATTCAAGAAGCTATTAGCCTATAGAGAACCTCGCGTATAAAAATAACTCAGTGTCACCCTGCCAAAAATGCGGAAAAAGTGAGAAATAAGAAGAGAATTTATGGCGTCATAAAAAGACGGTTACGGTTCTTTCGTAAAAAAGAGGAAACCGAAAAAATGTACATGTATGTATATACATAGTTATCTAGGAGGCAATCTCGAGAGAAGCAGGGAGGCCCGTTTCACGTAACAGATTCGGCTGTTTGTCTCTTCCCGTTAACTTTCTGCACATCAATCGAATCGGAGCGAACAGCATTCGCATGTAACACTTTACGTAAATTCTTTCGCACTTGTCTCGTGCGAAACAACTTCTATAACTTCCATCGTTTAGCTTTCGTTTATTGGTACTTCTAATTACATATACTGAATATGTATAAGTATCTAGAAAATATCGTGTACCTGTATAACAGTGTGTGATTAAATCTAGGCCAAATTATTAGTCCAACTGCTTTCACTGTAGGTAATGAAGGATATTTAGATAATTGAACTGGAAATCACGTTACAAATACTTTTTAGAATTTTGTTGTTCAATTTTAATACTGATTGATCCATATATTAATTTTTGTCTTCTTTTCATTAACGTCCTCTGAAGTGGTTGATATTAGCAACCTGTTTCTTACTTTTCAAAATAATGGTAGCTTTTAGAAGAGATGACTATGAAAAAGAAAATGATTTTGTAACAGCAAAATATGTGTGTCATATTAAGCGATTTACTACACTTATTATTTACCTGCACACGGCTATTATTTTTTTATAAACCTCATTCTTGAAGCTATCAGAAATTTTACAAAGTTACCAAGAAAATGGGAATTTAAGAATTCTTCTATCTCTGTGCTTGCTTCTCTGCACATAAAATATAACTGATTAATTCTTTCTCGAGAACAAAATATTTTTGATTTGATGTTTTCTTAAACACCGACTTAAGGAAAAATAATTTTATATTGAATTTAAAACTTACTTTAGTAAAAATCCGTTTTCATGATTCGTCTGGTAAATTTGTCTTTATAATTGCAATGGATCTAGAATACACGACATAAGTGTACTTATATACGATATCATCTTTTGTTCCAATGTATATTCATTTATAAATTGTTATAGTATAATTACAGCTTCATACCTTCCTTTATCTGTCGTGCACTATATTTTACAAAATTAAAATCAGAAAATCCTTTAAACTAATCGTTTTTCGACGCGAATTCTTTACTATTCTCCCTTAAATAAGTAAAAGAGTTTAGGACCCATCAATTGGTATGTAAAATAAGTAGAAATAACCTTCTCTTTAAAATATCTTCATTTCTGGAACAGACATATGCAGTATGTGTTCCACTGTTTGAAATCATTTCATTTTGCGTAATGAAATCTTTTTCCTACCCTGTAGAGTTTTAAAGCTACGGCTCGGTTTAGTTGTATAGCACATTCTGTATAACTATAAAAATTGAATATAAATAGAAGGTGAAAATGTGGAACAAGTGTATCTCCGCTTAAAAACGAGACGAGTAGAGAATACGATACACGAGATGCATGTTCGGAATTGTAAGGATTTTTCTATTAAAGTTGAGTTGCATCCACAGGATTTTGTCATTTCTGCTTCTCCTCTGGCCCTTTAAAATATGAAAAAATGAATGGAAATGGAACGACTATGTCCGAGATACTGATACGTAAACGACTGCAGGAATTACCTTACAGTTGCGGCACTCGAAAAAGTCAAGTGCTACGGTCGGTTTCGATAAGCAACAATTTATATGAAGTAAATACAAATATGCCGATACGCTGCCCCTATTACCGTCGTCGAGTTCGCCATTGCTATTATCGCTATAATCACTTCTATTACTATTCACAGTCTAAATTGAATTTCGTGACACACAGACCAACGTCGCGTTCGTTCGTACGAAGGACTGGTGCCAACCAATCGATCGAAAAAACATTAACGTTTCGATAAAAGTCCTATCGACCGGTTGCAATCCATAGTTTGGCATTCAATTTAAAACAAGGCTTGATCAAACTTCTATTAACTCCACAAATTGGATACCTCGACTGTCATAACCACGCAGTAACAGGACGGCTCTCTTATTTTTCCCTTCCAACCGGACGACTTCTTCTTTAATGCGAATAGTTTCCGTTTAACGATTCGGAAATCATCGTCGAACGTTCCAATTCCATCGAAATTACATCTATCCTCCAGCGAGGGTGGGTGAAAACTTTGTATTTCGCGTCGTTTGCTTCACTCGTGCTCGATTAAAGTGCTCTTACAATAACAGTTTCCAACGCACGCCATATTGGCCAAATGATGGCTGGACACTTATATTATCCTGTTAACTGCATCGCTCCCTAAATCAGAAATCTGATAACGATGAATTTATTCGTCTTAGTTCATTAAGATATAAATACGAGGTTTCCATAAGTAATTCTAAAGACTTCTTCTTGATTTCTTTAATTTCGATGTCATTCGATGGAGCTGAATGGTTAGCATTTTAGAGATAACCGATGAATCCACGAAGGTTGAGGAAAATTAAAGGAAAAAGAATTTTGGCTTAATTTCAGAATTATTCCTGTGTAAAGGATATAAAAGTATAGCTCATCGTGTCCCTTGCCTGTGGTCTCCAACTATAATAATACATTAAAAATTAAACAAGATTCTCTGGGTGAATAAATTATTGCAGTAGAATTTTACTTATCTGGAGAACACAGCGGAGAACACAACAGTTCAGGTAACTGAATATTTCATGTAATTGGAGTTCACTATAATTTTTCGTTCAAATAAGCGGAGTACATATTCGAATAACTGTATTTGAAAATACGTTTGCCAATTCCTTTTACTCATGCAAGCAGAATTGTAAGAATTCGTATAATTAAAGTAACGATCGTTAATAGAGATGTCGAAAATAATAATACGATACTTGCATTGTCCAGTTACGTTTCTTTTCTGCAGTTAAACGACTAAGAACCAAAATGCGGTCCAACGACATCGAAATTCAATATTTCCCTGGTGTTTACAATTTTGTAACACGTTATTTATTAATTAATGTAATAACGTGAAGGGACTTATGAATTATTTATAATTTTATGTGATTTAATATCGTGCTTGTTAATATGCATGTAGTTGACACAGATAAACCGAGTAATTTATCAGCCCGGTTTGAAATCGTTAATTATGTCATTACGTTTAAATTTTAAATCATCACGTTTTCCCACTTTAACGCGAGCTTCTGCGTAAAATCGATCGTTTCACATCGATATTTATTCAAGATTTAAAAATAAAAATCGAGAAATGCATGGCAATTAAAATTTCCTAAAATAAACTGATGTATTTTTATCAAATTACAAGAGATTTTGTCTGAACGAATCACTTGCGAAGGTGCTTCAGCTCGATGATTTTTATAATTTTCGTGTAATTTTTTGAAGACTATCTCGGAATCTAAAGTATACACACTCTGAAGATCGATTTTTGAACATTTATATTTCTATTATACTTCTACGAACATTGTATATATACTTGAGTGCTAATTTAGATAAAACCTACTTAATGAGCGATAAGTCAATTTAATTTTACGTAAAATTTGTTGATTTTATATTATGACAATCGGTATTTAATTATTACAGTGTTTAATACAGTATGAAAAATAGTTGATATTATTTTCTATCGTATGCACATTCAGTGCTTTCGAATAGTTATAGAAAAGAATAATTTGGTAAATCATATTATTTGTATAATATTTGCAGATCTGAAATTGCCGCTTTCCGATGTATAATAATTAACGTTTATCAGCATGATAAAAGGCCTGGCATTAGCAAATGAATGTTCCACTCAATTGATATTGCAATATTAATTATGATGACATCCACCGCACTATATATTTTACGTATGTATATGTGCCATAACGATGCTGTGGTTGATATATAGCTAAAATTTAATTGTTATCTAACAAAATTATCGGTTACAAATTCCAGTATTATATAAATATTTATTAATTAATTCGCTTCATTAATTTGAATTTAATGCACGTATAAATGAAAGTTCATATTTCAAATTTTGTTCAAATTAAATAAATGTTTTAATTCACTCTTCGCCGAATGTTAAATTCATGGTAATTTGAATAATAATTTTTCCAGATATTAACATGACAGGTATTTCGCAGAGTAGATGTCTCGTGAAATAGTTCCAAATACTGGTCTTTCCGACTAGAATTATCTTATCGATAAAACTCCGATAATATTTCTATCCGCTTATCTATCGCAATATTTTAAAGCAGCAATAGATAATTTATTTCTAAGCAATACTACTATACCTCGAATTCTTCAAAAAATAAATATTATACGGAATACAAACTGAATGTCATTAACATTCAAAATATTAAAAAATTATCTGACACAAATTAATAAATAATTCAATGTATCAAAAAAGTTCCAAGCACATTTGTCATTTACTATAAAAATCAGGCCTGAAAAAGAAACCATTTTCAAAATCTAAATTACACACGCAATGTTTGCAACATACCGTATCTGTAACAAGCATCTATTAAAATCTTCCATGCTTTATCTTCAGTATTGGCTTCCAAACTCCAAATAAAATATAAAGTTTGCCCACTGAGATAAGTACACTTATACATTTCTGTAAAATATATATTCTTTACACTTCGTATTCTAGCAAATCTACGTTTCTTGTTAACCACTAAATAGTATAAAATCTTGAAAGAATTCAAGACACATTTTCGATTTCTCGCAAACAACTAATCAATTTCACTACGAAATTCGATCAATTCCGAAAGCTCGATTGACCTACCTCGAGAAAATAACCATGACCTGTACAATGATTATACGTCTAGTTGACCATACGATGAGCAACTTGTATGGTACGCATATAACGAATAACTTAGGCGAGCACCAGAGCGTTTCTTTACACCGTTACTCGTATTGAAGTCTTTTCTCCTTGCGTGTTGGTCACCTTGTTTCATATCGAAGTTTCATGCTGTGCTGGACATCGACGTAAGCGATGAAAATGCGCCTTGGTTTTGATATCGAGTGCAAGGATCAAGGCGACCCGCGTTAATTAAGGAAATTAGTATGTCTATGGCCGAAAGAGGTCAGGCAACGCCACTGTCCAGATGCTCAGAGGAAAAAACGACCGCATCAAGAATGGTGACACGGCTGAACAGATGTTATTTCACGGTAAAATAGTTCGGAAGTTTGTTAGCAAAGTATGTTAATGGTTAATGCACTCCTGATGCCGTGGAACGTTCGCTGAACTATGAAATTCTTCGTTACTGTACCGGCATTGTATTCGGTTTCATTAACACTTAGGTTGCGACATTCTTTTAGGTTTTTATCATGCTCTTTCGTCCCTCGATATCATCATGAATTATGATCATTGAAATGATTATATATACATACATTGTTTGTAAGATTGTGGCGCGAAAATGTACACAATAGATAATGACGCCATAGGAAATGATATAAAAGGTAATTGAACAATTGAAAATTAACGAAATAATTTGTTGAAGAATTTACAATTATTTATGTCAATAATGTAGCAGTCAATATGATTCAACTAAAATATTTTAAGACATTTAGTGGAAAAATGAAGACAAACATTATGTAGAAATAATTGTATTTTTAAAAGAAAAAAGATAATATCGGTTATTTTAACCTCATCTTGCCACTCAAAAGGTAAGGAAACCGTTTCTTAAATTGGGACACCGTTTATGTCCGGCGTAAAAAGCAAGATTCAAATATCGTGTTAATTACAAGCGAAATTAAACAACTTTAAAATGTCACAGAAAAATATCAATAACATTTTTATTACATTTTTACTCTGATATTAAACTATACAAAACAGCGTGATCGTTCGATGATTACTATTTCCGTCTCTTTTAACATTTAAAAATTTTTTAAACTATCGAAAAATTGAGAGTATTTTAATTAACAGTATTCTTAAACGAATACGAGTACTGAGGAATCCGAATAAAGACTGTAATTAAGTTCAAATTACTCGTAGAAAGTTTCTGAATTATTTCTAGCGAAACTAAGAAAATGGCAATGTACTTTTACAGAGTCAGCATCTTATTGAATAACATAAGCACCGTTTCTTTCGATGACATTTGCCATATTTCGAATAGCTTTACGATAACTTTTTCAATAGAATTTCCGCATCTTTCAACAATAAATTTCAAATAATTTTTGCAGGTTTACAGAGTTTGCAGTCTCTCAACAACAAAAATGTTTTATAAAAACTAGAATAAGTGTCTAAAACTATGTTATATCCGATGAATATGATGGATAAAATTAAATATTTCTGCTCAGGTCTAACACTTTTTGCTTGCACTTTGTCGATACATGAAATCTAATATAGGTTTATTGAAAACTGAAACTATCTTTATCAGTCAATTTCGCATATTCCTGCTTCTTTTTTTCTTTTTTTAGTTATCACATTTAATATGAAAAAGTAGAGCTTTTAAATTTTAAATCTCGTCACTTAGCAGAGTATTTCTGATAATTAGTCGGAAATTTATTGAACAATTTGATACATATAAATCACGGAAAACTATTAAAATATTATTAATATTATTAATACTACGGAAAACAGAACTCTGACTGAGAGTGATATCAAAATTACATCAGTAATTTTCTCAATCGATCATATCTTCATTGTTGACCTCCAAACAAAATATAAAATTTGAGCACTGACATACACATAATCCATACACATATAAAATAAATTGGCAATTTTCTTAATTACTGATTATATCTTATTAATCAGTTTGTACCGAGTACTTTAACTATACTAAGAGCCGAAAATGGACAAGAATATTGTATTTCAAGATAAAGGGAGACAAAGAGCAGGATGAAACACATACCAAGATGTCAGGAGTGTCACTGGAATAAAACTGAGTAGATGAATGGCGGTGGTATTGTTTTAGGTTGCCGCCACCGTTGCCCAGGATTACGAGGTCTCCGACATTCAATGTAGCGGTGCAGGATCAGCTGCCGATCTTCTTACAGCGAAGATCAAAAGGCCAGTTGGCTTCAGAGGGGCGCCGCTCTTTGCTGACGACAGGTCCGCCAATCCAGTCACCGACATTCACTGCCAGATCAGGCCAGATCCCAATGATTCTCAGGAAGATAACTACTTCCTGAAGGTGACTGACTTCTCAAGATGCGGCATTCTAAAGAGAAACGTGAGTCATTGATCGAGATTTCGTTTCTCGCACTCACTGAACCTGATCACGCGTATCAATAAACGAAATCGATCAAGTAATCGTTGTTGATTATGTAACTAATCGCGAAACTTGATTATCGTTCTTTTCGTAATACGAAAAATTGCGATCCAATGATCATTGAAATAACGAAAGGTATACAATATCTGTGATTGCTTATAACAAAAGCCGTATGTCAATTTGACATAATAGAGATAAATTGACGAGTCACGGTGATATTTATTCTGCACGCTTCTCATATGTAAGGCTTTTGAATAAGACAGTAGAGATAATGAGTCTGAAAATTAAAATCTTACTCTTGAAAACAGTATTGAATCTTATGCAACACTGTTATTCAATACTTTTCTCTTCTTTTTATATTTCGTTCTTTTTTTTAACTTTTTTTTTTTATTTTATTAAATAAGCATTCGAGCCATGTACTGATAAGAAACGAAAAAAGAATTGAGAAAGTTACGATAAATAATTTTATTTTATTAGGGTTTCATTCACCTGCGAATATGGTTCCCGGCTTTCCCTGGTGTGGTGATGCTAGCCGATCAAGAATTGATCTTGATGTGTCGGCCACCTGAGCCTACTTTACTCCGGCATAAAGCCGCAGGTTTCGCTGGAACCTTGTGAGTCATTGTTCTACTTTGACAAGGTCACGCTCCATCTGATAATTTATTTAGGAAATATACATGAATTAACTTAAATAAACTTTGAATAAACGTTTGGTATGTTTAAGATTGTTCATAGAACTGTAAATAATTCTAACCATACAATTATCTAATTCACCAGTTAGAACTGTTGGGCTAATTAATAAAAATTTCGATTAAAACGCAATATTTCTTTTCTTTAAGGTAATAAAAAAAAGTAAGAGTAGAGAAATATCCGTATTATCAATCATAATTAAAAAAGAAAAGATAATTACCTGAACTTCTATCTTTTTCAGCCCACATGGAGCAAGAGTGTCCGGAGTGGTTGAAGAAACTCCTGGACGACTCGAGTACGAGGTAGCCCTTTACCGTGAGGCCACAGGCAATGTATCAGACGCATCAGCGTCGCAGACTGTCGATCAAGCAGTTCCCATCGGCACGAAGCTTCAGTTAAGAGCTCGAATCAGTCCAGATAGTGCATGGGGTTACATTAAACTGCTGGAAGTGACCGTTAGTCCTGATCCTGATCAGCCTCACGCACCAGGAAGTGTGGTGCTTGTGAAGGACGGCTGCAGAAATCGAGATTTCGCGTCAATAATTCCTCATCAACCGGCCCGCTATCGGGAAAGAAAGAATGAAGTTTTCCTCGATTTTGAAGCCTTTCTCCTCAGCTCTATGAGAGAACGATCCACGTTGTGGATCCACTCGCAGATCAAGGCTTGCATGGAACCGCAGGATTGCCAACCGGTAAGGACATAATTTGCGGTCGAACCTATCTCGTGGTCGACGACTGAATGAGTGGCTATTGACCTGTTCGGCTGCGTAATTTGATGTCTGTGGCAACGAAAACATTCGTTCTTTAACCCGCAGCTTTCAATGAAATTGTGGCTTTGCAAATGACTATTTGCGCACGTTCTTCATGAAACGGTTTTAACATAAAAAATAATATCTATATCGAAGCGTTAAGATATATGTTGTATATGTTATTGAACATTAATTAGCAGAGATTTTATTTGAGTATAATGGAACATTAACAGATTACCCCCAACAGACAAAAGATTAGTTCATTCTGGTCAATTCCTTTCCAATTATAGCAGTTAGATGAATAACAAATAATATAATTTAAATGACACCGATTATGGTACACATACATCAACTGCAATCGACAAAATATATATATCAATTTAATAGAATAAATTTTGTTACAATAATAAAATTGGGTTTAATTATCTACAAGTGATATCAAAACATTCAATAATATTAACAATTTGTTATTTTAAACCCAAATTACTACGAATTATTGAATGAAAAATTTGCAAATATTTTCATTGCTAATAACAATGCTTAATAATAGAAAATAATAAAATTAGTATTAATATTAAGTAATCAAAATTTATTAAAAGTTTTAACAATCTTCAAAACTACTTATTCTGTTTATACAAATTTTTAAAAATGAGTAACAAAATCAGGAATTTATTAAATATCTATTTACAGGATTTTTGTCTTGATCTTTTTGAACCATCGGGACACGGAAAAAGAAAGAAAAGATCAATCGAAGAAGCTTCAAATGAGTTCTTTCCTAAACTTGATCGTTTAATAAAAGAATACAATGATTCGACGCCTTACACAAAGTTTAAAGAAAATATTGAATATACAGTGATGATGCCTGATGGTAAGTTTCAAAATAAAGTGCATTTCTCTACTGTAAAATTCATTAATTATTAACTTCGTGGTCTCTAGACTTATATCAAAAGGTGGCTGCTGGACTTGAAAACAGCTGCGGTAGTTTTCTTTACGTTGCAACCGGATTAGGTGCACTTCTTGTTTTATCAGCTTTTATCATGTGCTATCTAGCAACGCGTCTTCACAACTTATCATCAACTGTACCACAAAATAAATCGATCGACGAACTGGTACGAGATCGTGCTAGAAAATATTCCGAACCAACGCCAGGTTATACAGGCCGGTCTACGGTACAATAGTGAAATACAAATCTTACATCTTATTATGCTTAATCAAAATGAAACAGCAGTTTTTGTGGAATAAAATGAAAAACTAAATTAACAACATAACTCATAGTACGAATATAAGGAATATGTTATACAAAAATAACTAAATTTTATTACAATTATTAGTATTTTTATTAATGCCGGCAAGCTTTAAGAGATTACTAAGTAAGGACACAGAGTTTCAGATATAATTAATATATTAATTAATATATTTATGCCTTTTATTTAAATTAAAATAGATGAAATCTAATTAGGCTTGATAGAATTATTGTAAAGACATAAATATAGACTGCTATTTATAACATAAAAAAACAAATGTAATTTATGAACTTTAGCAAATATTAAATTTTCCACTATTTTTCTTCCTAACTGATCATTCACTTTGCACGTTTCATACAACAAATTGCACGAAAAATTTATTTTATTACATTTTTCACATTAAATATTTATGATTTGCAAACTTACATCTTTGCTATCTCAATATAAATTTATTAAACGTGCAGTGCTATTACGTGACCTGAAACAGTGCATATGTAATCTCTAGTAGTAAGTAATTTTAGATTAATTGTATTAATTTATTAATTGTAGAATTATTTGTGCCCATTATGGTTAAATATGATGTATCGGGATTTTTTCGGTGATTGTGTAAGTTCGACTCAATGTATATATATACACGTGATAGAATATTATTTATTGTTCATAAATGAAATTTTATCATTTAAGAATTTTAGTTATAAATTTCAAATAGGTAAATAAATGTAACAAAATATTTATTGTATTAATATAATTATATACAGTAGTTATTTAATACGAAATAAAATGTTACTACATATTTATAAACGCCGTTATACTTTTAAGAATGTTAAATTGCTGGACAAAATTAAATTAATTGCTCCACTTTATAACATTTTGTAGGATATTATTTTGTTATACTATTATTAATACAACAATACGAAGTGTGATAATGCTGTGCAATCGCACTTATAAATATATAGATAAGCGTATATAAAGATAAAAGTTCTATGTTCAAATACATTTCGATGTATACAGATGCACAATATCAAAAGCAAAAGCGTAAAATAGATTTCCTGTTCCATATTACTCGTACGATCAAAATTTTGTCTTCGGTTAATACTTTAGTTTCAGATAAAAATATTATATCACAAAATATGGCACTTACATTTTACATTTTATTTTACGATTTATTTTACATCATACGATATAATAAATCTTTACAAATACTACTCAATTGAATATGATAAGAAAATATATGTAATTAGTTTTAATGTGATTATACGAATCTTTAATGTTTAATATACAATAATTAAATGGTAATACGATAAAATATTCGTTTAAATAATTGATTATCTTTATATCACTTTAAAGTTGGCTATAGTCTATTACCTTTGTTTATTATAACATAGTTTTCATTTAAATAATGATCTCTTTTGAATTATAAATATATACATACACAGTTCATTATTAGTAGAAATTAATGATGATATTTAAAATTAAATACTAAAAAAGTAATAATTAATTCTATATTCTCATAACTATAAAATATGTTGAAATAAAACTGATCTTGATTAGAAGACATTTTAATTGATATACCTATAACATTATAAACATTATAATAGTACCAGAACATAATTAATAAAAAATGTTACATTTATTTATTTATATTTTTCACTATTTTTTATTTCTTTAAGCTTACTTATTGGATTATTTGGGAGTTTGATAAATTATATACTATTATGTCTTTAATCATTAATGATTTTATATTTAATTAATATGTGTAGACATACTTGAATCTGTAAATATATCTATGTTTTGGTTGAATATGATTGAACGATGCATTAAAATTTTGAAATCTCAGGTAAAAATACAATTAAAATGATACAGCTAATATGACATAATTAATTATCCTGTATTTAGCAAATTTTTCTTCAATTCTGTCAACGAAGAGAAAGTACACTTAATAAAAATTATTGAATATTTGTAAATGCCTAATTATTTAAGAAATGCTATTAGCAATCTTTTAAAATTCGTTTTAATATATTGAAATTGCTTTAATGTAAATATATATTACGTTTATTTGTAATGCACAATTAAAATTCAATTATAAAAGTATTCAAATGTTACTTTTAAAAACCATTGAATAAAAATTGGCCTAGTGGTCTTAAAACTCTTACAAATGCTTTTGATCTGAAAGCTAGTTATATATAATATCCATAACATTATCATAAAAAATTAAAAACCAGATATCTTCAGTTTCTATAATTATCATGTAAATTATATTATAATAAAAAATCATGTAATATTTATTTAGTCACATAACTTCTAAATTTATTTTATTTTATTAAGTTATTTAACAAAATATACGACAAAACATGTTGAATAATAAATTTCAGTTTGTATTTGAAGCAACCAAAATATTATTTCAACAAATATACACACTAACCATATTTAAAATGAAACATGTAGCTCAGTTTAATTTAATTTTAAGTTAGCATAAAAAATATAAATTTTGTTCCACACAAAATATTTTTCTAAATCCGGTCTTTAAAGAGATAAATACAATTTATTTATTACAATATTATTCACCAATTATATTTCGAATGTAATAATACATTTATGATCAGAAACTATATAAAAATTGATATAACTGAGTAAAAAATAAAACAGAAGTAAAAAAAATATAAAATAAATTTTTATTTTTTATGTTATTTTATTTTTATATATAGTAACAATGATTATTAACTTAATACTAAATTATCATAAAAGTTAAATTTTTATGCTATTAAAATTCATAAAAATAAAATTAAAACTAGGAGAACATATTGAAGTATATTCATGTAGATGTGACAATGAATATTATTGATATATTTAATTTAAAATATAATTTGATTTTAATGTATTTAATTTATCTTATAATAGATGGCGCTGCTAACTAAAGACTTATACTTTTCAATGCAGTTGAACGTCTTGTACTTCATTTTGTTCACATGATTTTGTACTTCAACCAATCAGAAGAAAGTGTGAAAATTCGTTATTTTGAAATAGAATTGAATGTACATTTATACTAGAAATATTATCCTTGTATAGAATTTGCACTTTCCATTTTGAACGTAAGTCTTTTAACTATTGTTATTCATTTTTTATTGCACATCTGTTTGAACATTAAATATTATTTTCTTTGTTTAAAAATACATTCATTATTTGTACAAAATATTCATAAACATTGATTCATAAGAAATCGTTCAATTGATACATTATATTATTTTATCTGAAAATTGTTTATAAAATGTTAATCCAAAGAATGTGTATATTTATATGAAGTTTAAAATTTGTTATTTATTTACAATTAACTTGTGATAATAATGAACTTGTATGCTGTGATTAGTTTTTAAATTTTGTGGTATGTAATAGATTAATAATTTGTAAAGAAATTTCTATTTGTTATTTGTATTATATTTAATTGTAGGTGATATTTAAGCAATGCTAAAGGATAATAGAACTAATCCTCAAACACGAAGGACAATTTCACAAGTAGAACATAATCTTAAAGAATTAAAAATATCGAAAGTGGCTTCTGTGTTGATTGAGAATACTTCATATAATGCACAAAATTTAGATATTGCAAAGAATCAATGCAATACCTATTTGCAAAATAAAGAAAATAATTTCAAAAAATCTACAGAATTGATGCCGCCACCTAAATTACCTGTATCTTCTAAAACAATAGACTGTGTATCAAATGTAACTGATGTTGAAAAAAGTAAAGCTGACAAAAATTTTAATATTGAAAAAAATGAAGAAGAAAATATTACAAAAAGTAAAAAACAAAATGAAAAAAAGTGGGTTTTAACTGATTTTGATATCGGACGACCTTTGGGGAAAGGAAAATTTGGAAATGTTTATTTAGCTAGAGAAAAAAAATCAAAATTTATTATTGCTATGAAAGTACTGTTTAAAGCACAAATACAGAAAGCTGATGTAGAACATCAAGTTAGAAGAGAAATAGAAATTCAAACACATTTAAGGTAAAATTGTTAAATATTTGTAATAAAAAACAAATACAGATATTTTTTGTTATACAAATTTTAATATTTCAGAATTTATTTAATTCATATTTTATCATATTCATTTCATTTTTACAATATTTTTTTAATTGTTTTTCATGCAGACATCCAAATATTTTAAAAATGTACGGCTATTTCCATGATGATAAAAGAGTATATTTAATTTTGGAATATGCTCCAAATGGAGAATTATTCAAAGAATTGAATGCTCAACCAGGAAAGCGTTTCAATGAAATTAGAACAGCAACATACATATCTCAACTAGCAGATGCCTTGAAATATTGCCATAGTAAAAATGTAATACATCGTGATATCAAACCTGAAAATTTATTACTTGGTATTAAGGGTGAATTAAAAATGGCAGATTTTGGGTGGTCTGTACATGCACCCTCTTCTAGAAGAAATACTCTATGTGGCACTTTAGATTATTTACCACCAGAAATGGTTGTTGGAAAAACACATGATCATACTGTAGATTTATGGGGACTTGGTGTTCTTTGTTATGAATGTTTAGTCGGCACTCCTCCATTTTTAGCTACAACTTATGAAGAAACATATCTAAAAATCAAAAAAGCTCAATATAAATTTCCAGACTTTATTAGTGAAGATGCTAGAAATTTAATATCTAAGGTAAGTTGTGGTTTTATGTTACCAACTAATTGAGCAATTCAAAAGATTGTTCAGAGTATCAAATGAAAATTTATTTTTTTGTTTCAGTTATTAGTAGTTGATCCAGGACAAAGATTACCCTTAAAAGATGTTTTGACACACCCTTGGATTGTACAAAATCGAACAACAGAACCACATGTACCATAGTAATATTGCTAAGTTAATAAGATTTATAGTTTATCTTATAAAAATTATTATAAAGTGTTTCTTATATGACAATTGTATTTCATTGAATAGAATTCAAAGAATTTTCCAATAGAAATTTAATTTAACTTTTCTACTGTTGGAATTATTATACAAGAACTCTCATGCGCAAAAAATTATTTTAAACTTTTTTTTTAGATATTTGTAAGTATATATAGCTATTTTAAGTATATATTTAGATAATTTTTACATTTCTAATATTATTACCTCATGCATAAGATATAATTTAATATTGTGAACTACATAATCTTTGGGGTCTGTGTTCTGTTAACAAAAGGTAATTATAATTTGATACAATTTTTATCTTTTAAAATACAATTTTAATATAATGAATTACTGAAATTCATTATTTTAGTTGACTTAAATTATGTAATCGTTAGCTTATCTATATTAGAGTGAAATGGAAGTGGTGAAGGTATATTATATATTCTAATAATAAATTATAAGTAATAATGTTGAATAAAGTAAAAAAAAGTGATGTATAAGAAAATCATGTATATATTAAGTATTTTAATATAAATAAAATATTTATGGATAATAAATTTTACATTTACATGATTAAATATCTTTTATTATCAAGTATGTTAAAAAATAAAATTAAATAGTTAATTAGCTTTTGTAGCTAAAAAGACCAAGTAAATAACTACCAGATGATTTTTACTGATAAAAATTAATTTACAAAATTTTGAGATGGTGGTACTTTATATATCAAGTAAACGTTTGTTTAAACTGAAGGAAATTGTTTAAATTACTCAAAAATATGTTGAACATAAATTTTATTTGTTTATAAAAATTTTATAAACACATATTTGTTTATAGAAATATTACTAGGATAACTTTTATAATGCAGATATTCAGCATTTGAAAATAAAGAACAAGTTCCGTTTTTATCTTAGAATAGTAAATTAAGGACTAATTTTACAGTTATATTTTCGATCATCGGAGATAAACGCTAAAATACCTTAACTATAAAAATAAAGTTAAGGAGTATAGTATGTATCTTTTGCGTGAGATTCACTGTTATCCGCTTGAAAGTACTTTGCAGTGGAAGATTTTTTACATGCTTAAGATTTGTCTTTTTTCACGTTTCCATGGGTTCCATAACTACATCTACTATAGGTGTATCTATTGGAGTTTCCATAGGTGTATCGTCTGATTTTTTTTTAATTGAATACAATCTCTTTAATTTTTCATAGTGTTTGATATCCTACAAGTTATAGTTTGTAGATATATGATTAATTTCTATGTAAAAATAATAATAAAATGTTGATTTTTACTGATGAAATAGATTAGTTTACCTTCTCTTGTACGGACGGCCTTATTTTATCAAACGCAATTAAGATATGCCGCATTGAAATTTCTGGTTGTCCCGAGTAATGCATATCTATTAATTCTCTTAATGCTTCTATACCAGCTTCCCTGATTAAAGCTGCTAAATCAGCTCCAGTATAACCATCACATTTACTATTATATCCTATTTCTTCAAGGTTTACATTTGCAGCTAATTTTGGTTTAGTTGCATTCTATATATAAATATTTACTTTTAAAAGGGACAAATTTATTAAAAATATGTTTTTGTTGCTAGTTTGGAAAAACATTACCTTTGTTAATGCTCTTAAGATATCAACGCGATCTGCTGAGGTAGGCAAATCAACATACAAAATTTTGTCTAATCTTCCTGGTCGTAATACTGCTGGGTCAATGATGTCAGGACGATTACTCGCAGCCATTAAAAATACCCCTTGTCGTCCTTCTACTCCATCCATTTCAGTCAGCATTTGATTTACAACGCGCGAAGTTGCAGAATTATCACCTTCTGATCGTCTAGGACACAATGCGTCCAATTCGTCAAAAAATATAACACATGGAGCTGAATTTCGAGCTCTAATAAAACACTGTCGCACTGCCTTTTCACTTTCACCTACATACTGAAATAACAAAAATAACATATTTAATAATTATATTTTATAATATTAATTTCTTGAATTAAAATTATTACCATATTTAAAAGTTCTGGTCCTTTAACAGAAATGAAATTAATACCAGCTTCGTTTGCAATAGCTTTAGCCAACAATGTTTTTCCACAACCAGGTGGGCCACATAATAATACTCCAGTAGGCGTTGTTAATCCTAACGCTGTAAAGTGTTCGGAATGTCGAACTGGAGCCTAGCATATTAAATAAAAGAATATTTTTTTTAATGTATACCAAATTATTCGGATACTTTTAATTATATCAATATAAATATATATATGTATATATATAAGTACAAGTATAGCCATTTGCAATTCTTCTCTAATATCCCGTAACGAACCGACATCATCCCATGTAACATCAGGTACTGTTGCAAAGCCCTCCCTTTTGGCTGATGGCTGAATAATACGAAGAGCAGTTTCGAAGTCGCTATGTTCAATACATAAATTCGATAGCCGTTCTGAAGGAAGCGGTGGATCATTACGTAACCATGTAAGTAATCCTGTTAAATCTGGAGATTTGGAATTTTCTTGTATTACATCCATTTCTAAAATTGCTTGTGAACTTTCTGGATTATTTGTCTTATTCAACTTAGGAACGTTATTTTGATCTGAGGTAGATGGTTCAATGGTTACTTCTTCGACTAAATTACCAGTATTCTCAAAATTTTCATTTTTTTGTTCAATAACAGTACTAACTTCTGAAATTTCTGAAGATTTATTATCTGGTACTGATTTTAAGTTTTCGAGTATTCTAACAAACAAATAAGGATATATAATTTATTGTATCAAATAAATTAATTTTAAAATACTTATTAATTATTTAAACAATTACCTGTCCACAGCTGCCATAGCTGCTTCTCTAATTAGTGCAACTAAATCGGCACCAACAAAACCTGGTGTAAGGGAAGCTATTGTAGATAAACTAACATTTGGGGCAAGTGCTACCTTCTCTGTATGTACAGCTAAAATTTTTGCTCTCGCATCTCTATCTGGAATTCCCAGACACACTTCATGATCAAATCGACCAGCCCGCCGTAATGCTGGGTCTAATGAATCGGGCCGATTTGTTGCTCCAAGTACTAATACTCTAGTACCATTTTCTTTTAAACTTAATTCTATTTGATAATATTGTTTTTATTATTTATTTATTATTTTTTGTATTATTATAATTTAGTTCCAATAATAATTACCATCCAAACATGATAATAATTGTGCAACAATTCTTCTTTCCATTTCTCTTTGAGCCGTCGCTCTGTGTGGTGCTACAGCATCAATTTCATCTAAAAATATTACACATGGTGCAATTGCAAGTGCTTGTTCAAATAACTCTCGAATTCTAGCTTCACTTTCGCCAGATACTCCTGCTACTAATTCAGGTGCTGCTACTTTTAATAATGGTACACTTAATTCCTAGTTTTTAAAAATATTAAATAAATAATCCAATAAGAAATAGACCAACTATTTATAATAATAATAAAAGAAAATATCTTACTCCTGCAATAGCATATGCTAATAAAGTTTTTCCACATCCAGGTGGTCCATGAAGTAAAAATCCCCTTGGTGGAGATATACCAAGCTGTTTAAAAATTTCTGGATGCTTCATATGTGCAAGTAACTTACATACAGTTTTTAAAACTTTATCATTTCCTCCTATGTCAGCAAATGTAATTTTTGATTCAGATATTGGTATTCCTTTGGTCTTTTTTATAAATGTAAACTGACTACTATCAATATCTTTATCGCGCTGCCTTTTTTTAGTAGGTTGTTCTATTGTTGTGTTTGTAGTTGTTATAGTAGCTGGTGTACCTACTATTGTGGCTTGCACTTCTTTACTGGGCTGGAAAAATGAAATTAATTTTGACATATTTTATATGTCAATGATAATATTTTGACATAATGGATTTTATGTATCAATAGTGTTATTTTGATATAAATTTCATATTAAGTTACATTTAAAATAAATTATATTAATCAATCATAAAATGTATTAAATTTACTGTTTTTAGTTGCTCAACTTCTTTAGTATGTATAGGTTTCTCTGTATTTGAGGATGGACCAGGTTTTTGTTGTAAATTCTTTTCCATGACTTCAGGTTCATTAGTTTTATTAGAATTTGTCTCCACTTTGCTTACATCATCATCACTACTAATGTCTATAAGTTCTTTATCACTAGAATTTCCATTCTGTTTATTTTGTGACTTTTTATACATTTTTAATAGCATACCCTCTAACACAGTATTTTGTGGATCTGACTAAAATCAAAATATTTTTTTCAAAATTTTCTATATACATATTAAATTACATATATAAATACCTCAACATCAACTTCTTCCTCTTCATCTTCATCAGCATAAGCAGGCCATTCACGAGAACAATATTTCTTTGCAAACATTTCTGTAAGTTCATCATATGCTTTACGCACTAATGCTCTGAAAGGACCCCGTTTTTTAATTCGGTAGTCTCTATATTTCTTTTGTAAAGCATCTGCCATTTCATTAACATCAATATAAACTTTATTCTCATTTTCATGCATGTACTAAAAGAATAAAAAAGTAAATTAACTATTGAAATGAAACTCGAAATACAGTTTAGTATGAACTCTAAATACAGTTTATATTTTTTCAAAGCTAACTAAAACAATGATTATATTACTTTGATTATTAGTTAAAGAAAACTAAGAGCTGTAAAATGTAAAGTATAATCAAATCTAACTTAAAAAAAAAAATTAAATACAAATTATATTTGTATATGTTTTTGACCACTCTGTATACAGATAGAAAGAATATAAAGTAAAAAATATAAAGTTGTATTATATGTTTTCAAGTTTAATGCATAAATTTACCGCGCAAATTGTATAATATAAAAAATTTGTTGATTTTAGACACTTTGTTAAATGAAAAATTTTAAATGTTATAAAATAACTAAATTACCGTTTGTACACGTGAAATTAATAACTGATCCCGTAAGTATTTGTGAGAAGAATCAATTTTATGTTTATTATTCATAGTTTTTGATTTATAATCTCCACTGGATCCTTGTAATGGAATGATATCAATTGAAGAATTTAATTTTCCAACCTTCTGCATTTTTCTAATGTCAGGCGTCATGAACACTATTGCAAAGATTAAATGACCACTAGATATTTATTTTTGCTTTCTTATACGTTTTGACACGTGTTATCATGTATGTATCAACATTCTTACATCACGAGTGCGTCTTCGATTTTACGAAACTTCAATTCTTCAACTGTAATGGAAAGAAGACAATACATCGATAAAGCGGGAATAATTTCCCTAGTAAATTATGTTAAAGAACTAGAAATAAAAAAAACATTATAGAGTGGAATGTGTTCAAAGATCATTTGAAACTATTATTACACTATGAGAAATTATATTACATAGTTCATTAAGCTATAAAACAATATTTATACCAAAAATTTTCAACACTTCTTACTAATACTTATTTTGTTATATTTATATATCTTTTACGCGAATTGTTTGTAAAAGAAATTTAAACTTAATTATAGAAATGAAAATGAGTTGCATATCTGTATTACATCAATCGTGTAGTACACATGCGTATTTCGTGGAGAACGTTAAGTATTTTGTGAAAGCTCCATACCATACTTTTCAACTAGTCGACGGCACACCATCATGGCGATGGGTTTTAGTTGCATCTTTGATTTACAATTGAGAAATTTATCGTGATGGTCTGAATCGCATTTTTTTTATAATTATTTTTAATAACAGTAAAAACTTTCATTAATACTTTATTTCAACTACATTCATATGAATTATAAATTTCACTATGGTAAAGTTAACAGAAGAAATGGTCGTTGCTCGGACTCGAATGTCCGATTTCTCTGCCGTAAAGAAACTTAATTGTTGGTAAGTATTTATAAAGATATTATACTTTTTAAACAAGATAATATTTGTTCTATCATTATCTAATTATGTTTATATGTAACTACATTAAAATGACATGTTCAATATAGTATATATTTTTAACAGTAGTTATAAATGAGTAATTAATAGTTTTTTATCATGTTCTTATCGAATAATGGATTATTCCAATTATTAATTCATTACTATATAGTAACATTCTGTTTTTTGTGGAAATGTATTAGTTTCTGTTATACTCCATAAAATAAAATAAGAAAATTTATTTATATTTATTTAATATAAAATTATTACTTGAAATGTACATTTAAATTTGTAAAATTGCATTGACTAAAGTAAATTTAAATTTAAAAAGTGCGATGATATTTAAATATATTTAATTTATAATGTAAAACAGTTAAAAACTATTATGCATTTGTTTTTATAAAATGATTTTTTGTATCTGATATATCAATTTCGAGAAATATAATTTTGCAATAATATTTGGATATTGATATTAATATATTATTAATATAGGGGTACAGAATTAACTGATGTGAGCATTTTAAGGAAAATGAAAAATGTGGAAGTATTGTCATTAAGGTAATTAATTAAGATTGATTTTTATGTTGAGGTATATTGTTTGTTATATGTATAGAAATGTTATTTAATTTTTGGTGTTTAGATATATTATTTGTTGTTTTTATAGAAATTGTTTTGTAAAAAGATTTTGTAATAGGTATGATCTCAGTTGTTTATAACGTTTAATATTACAGAATCTTTAATGCATTCCTACTATGGACAGGTTTATATAAACCTCAAGATCATAGGCACAACCCACAACTTCAGAAGTTGTTCTACCTACACATTTTGAATTCATTGTAATATACTTCAATATTATTTAAATACTGGTACATAATGTTTCTCATAAGATAATATATTTTTATATTTAAATTCATGATTTTCTAAAACTAATAAAATTTAAGATTTTCTATATAATTACCAACATTATTAATATTAAAAACTATAGTAATAAATTTTATTTAAATTAATTTAAATAAAATATAATAATATAATATAACATCTTTTACACATTTAATATGTAAAATTTTCACCTACTTTATGTGTTTTTCTATGTAAGATAATTACATTTTATTTTAGTAAGTTTATATATTTTGGTAAACATGTAACTTTCTACTTTAAAATTTTATATTACATGTGGTTTCATATTTTTTATTCTATTTTTAAACACAGTACAATCATAATATAAATTGTTTTTGTTCATTATACGGTTATCTCTGTTGCAAAATATAATGTCCTTAAAGTATTTATTTAATATTTATATATAAATAATTCATTTGTATAATTGTTGTAAATGTTAATTAATGAAATATAGTATTAAAAATGTAAATAAACTTTGCTATAAACATTTCTATACATAAGAAAAATTAATATACATATTTACACTAATACTATGTTATATTTTAAAATTATTTTCATTTGTTTATAGTGTTAACCATATCAATACCCTTGCTGATTTTCAATTCTGCTTAAGTCTTCAAGAATTATTTGTTAGAAATAATAATATTGAAGATTTGAATGAAGTTTGTTATCTTCAAGGTTTACCAAATTTAAGAAATTTATGGCTTGATGAAAATCCTTGTGCTGAGAAAGAAGGGTATTATATATGGCATTATATTATTTACTAATTATTTGAATAATTTGTTAAATAATTAATCTACTTCTAGGTATCGATTAGCAGTACTAAGAGCTTTACCAAATCTACAAAAACTTGATAATGAAATAGTATCACCTGAAGAAGTGCAAACTGCATTAACAAGAGGTCGTGTTTTGGTCCATCCTCTTCTTGATATGTATGCTTCCCCACCACAATCAGATGCAGTTAGTCCAGAAGTAAGATTATAAAATTGTTTTCAAATATATTCCTATAAATTATTCTTTATTATTTTGTTCCTATAATATCTTCATTAAAATATTTATTCGGTTTTATTAATGATATGTGTTATGTATATATGATTAACTGAAGCTAGTATTCAATTTTAACCTATATATTATCTATTTTATTTAATATTATCATAATGAGTTCATTAAATAAAAGACCTGATATTTTAACACATTTTTAAGTCTTAACATTTAAATGACATTTACACAAATAGGATATTACTACTGAATATATTGAAGGATCTGAAGTGATACGACATCGAAGATATAGTTCCTCAAGTGATCAGGTAATATAAAATACAGGCTGTTCCAACTATTTTCAGAATAATTTCATTTCTAATAATTTTATAAAATCTTTATGATAATTTTGTTATAATAATTGCATATTATGTTGGCGCTATAATATCATATTTGTTCACTTCTTTAATATAAAGAGACAGTTTCTTATATGAATATTTATTCACAGAGAAGTTTTGAAGAAACACAACACGCTCAAGAAGAATATCATGATCCAGACCATAGAAATGCAAATTATAATGCATCGCCATCTCATCATTATTCTCAAAATAATCAGTATGCATATGAGGTAAGTCATTTATATATTCATCTTGCATGTAAATAAAACTTATACCGATATATTTATATGTGTAATGAAGATGTAAAAGAAAGTGATTTATGTATCAGAGTTTTTAATAGATTATTTTTATTTTTGTACTAAACTTAGAGATATAATTAATTTTTTATCTTAGTAACATTGCTGAGCAAAACGTTTAAGTTAATATTTAACAAATAAGCATGATTTTATTATTGCTCCTTTTGTCTGCAATCATATACTGACAGCAACAGAATGGACAGACAAAGAATCAAAGCAAAGATGACACTATACGTACAGAGTCGCGCAACGTCAGTGAAAACGTGGCCACTAACACTATTGAAATGATCAAGGTACATTTTATAGATTGCACAATGCGATTGCAAAATAGTAGTTTGTTACTAGTGTTACCTTGATAGTCCTAGTATTCATTAGTTAAACTTATATATTATGTACAATTTATCAGTTAGTAATGTTATTATAATTTTAAGTGATTTTCTTTAATTAATAAAAGAGAAATGAATTACAGAAAGAAAAATATGAATTAAGTATAAAATCTTATGTATACTTAAATATATATAATATATACAAGATGTTTCCTTGAATTTGGGACAGTTGAGTATATGTAAAGGATTAAACCTATTACAAAAATGTTTTAACATAAATTGTTATAAAGGAGGATATAATTGTTTGAGAATAATTAGTTTATTTTAATTAAATGGCCTTATATGGGAAGGTGCTGATTTTATCACAACAAATACTATTATGTTATATATATACTTATTGTAAACAACTATTGTTAAAACATTTTTTTAGTAGATTAATCCTTCTTAAACTATTTTACTGTTTTCAGTTCAAGGAATACTTTGTATACTTGTTTATCCAAGACTGAAATCTAAAATGTCTATTTTTTTCAATATAAAAATTAATCACAAAAAAGAAATGATTCGTGATTTTAAAAAAAGATCATAAATTTTGTTATGTTATGTGATGGTATTTAAATATTTCTATATTTAACTGCTTTTTTCTATGAATAACAGTTATCATTTAGAAAATAATTTAGATTCCAATGTTAGATAAATAATTAATAAGTGATTTACTAAAATCACCAAATACATCTTAATTATTAACTATATATTAATTTTTTAATATTTATTAAAACTCAGAAAATTAATTATAAGTGCTAATATGTAATACTATAATTGAAAATAAATCTGAAAAATTTCTTGTACTACAATTATTTTTAGGAGTATGATGACCAGCCAGCAATTTCTAGACATAATGGAGATTATGATGAAAGAAGAACTTATTCAGAATTCGGTAATAATGATACATCGCAACGAACATATGCATCAACATCACCAAGGACACAATACTCTACAAATGAAGTTATAGATGAAAGACGAACAGAAAGAAATAATTATGATTATGATAATAGATTGAAACCTGAATATAAAGAGCAACATGATCATAGAATAAAATCAGAATATGAAGAGCAACATGATCATAGGATAAAATCAGAATATGAAGAGCAACATCAACCATCATCCCAACCTAGACGAATAGCAGCTCAGCATAATATAGAAAGGGTTAAAATCAAAATTAATATGAAACTTATACAAATTAGAAAAATAAATAAAGTAGTATTTTTTTAACATTACAGGAAGATTCGAATCAAGTACCTGGATGGGTAAGACATTCTGATAAGGAAAAGTGTAGATCACAGTTTCATTACCATAGAAGGCCAGTTACAAGGGTATGTTTCATATACTATGTTATATAAATCTAGTAATGTGGGCTAAAGGTAACATATAACATATTTTGATTTTAGAACTCAAATATATTATCGGCTGTATTATGTTTAGTTAAGGAGCTTGATTATCCGAGTTTAGAAGTGGTAGAAATGGCTGTTAGAAATCGAATGGATGAACTAGAAGAATGATGTTTCTGACGCCGTCCCCAAAACACACAGGGGACGGTCGCCTTCTCTCATATGGGCAGTGTTTCTTCAATTCCAAGTCCAGAATTTTCGGATTCTCTCGATAGTATAATTCCTTGTCAGTGCGTTGATAATGATGCAAACTGTAATCTTGATCATCATACTTATGATCGACCTTTGATTGATGATAGTGCTGATAAACGTCAAATTCGTCGTAATGGATGTATAGAAACTTGTTCAATACGAAGCTCAAAAAATGCATCTGTTCATCCGAATTTAAGATATTTTGGAAACAATCAGAATGCATATAAGCTTAGGGATTCTGTACCGGATAATCTAATGTCAGTAGTTGGTAATTGCGAAGAAAAAAGAGCCAATGATGTTAGAAGAGTGGCAAGTAGTGACAGCATCCCTCGTAGTGGCTTTAATGGTTTAACTCTAAGTCCAGGATGCAGGGTTTTAAGTCAGGATTGTGTAAGAAGGTCAAAAAGTCCCGATGTTAGAAATACAACTGTCCCTCTTCGTTACATTCAGTCGGCAAAAGGTACTTGGACATATAATTTATAAATTATATTGCAATTAAAATTAATACTCTCTCGAAATAGAAAGATTTCTTTTAGAAATATATTTCGAGAAATTCCTAAACATTATTAAGATAATCATTGCATAACTAACAAAATGGCATAGTCTTGTCCAGTTTCTGAAGGAAATATATATAAAATTAGAAACAATTGTGATATTTCTCCAAGGAGTAAAAAATAAAATTTTAATTCAATTATTCTGATGTAATATACAATATATGAGTATACTCAAGATGACATGTTTATGTACTTTAAGTAAGTAATGCAAAAATCAAAAATAATGAATTTTGCATTGTTTAAAATAAATTTAATATTCATTACATTGATAACATTGAATGTAGTTACTTAATTATACATGAAGTAAATGTTACATTAATGTTATATTAATTTTGGTATAATGTTGTTCATGATTTTCATAAATATAAATGGAGTTGTGTTTTGCATAGCTTTTTATAAGAGTTTGTTTGAACTATTACAAAACTGTTATGTATTTTCAAAGATTTTCTATAAATTACAACGTGATATGACATATTTAAATTACAATTTGTATATAAAGCATATAATCAAAGATGAATTTATGTGGAATTAAATATTTTTAAAAGAAACGTAGATAACTTTAAGTTAAGTAAAATATTCTAATTATGTTTAATATCTATAAAAATTAAATCCCAGCAATGAGCAGTTATTTATGAAATAAAATGTAACATAATTGCATATACACTTACACAAAATACTTTATAGTTTCTGATCAATAATTACAATAATTTTTAAATTATTATTGTATACTGTGGAAAACTATATTTGCTCTTTTTAACAAATACTTTTATACATGTTCATATTTATTTAAAAAAACATTTAAACTTGTGCAAAAATTTTATGTTTAATATATTCTTTAATTATTTGTTATTTTTATTATTGAATTTATGTACACATTAACAAAGTATAAATATAATAACAATTTCATTAATATTAATTGAATTGTAAACAAAATTGTACTTACAATAATATTAAAAACAGTATAATGAGAAAATAAAATATATGGGAAAGGAGTCTGTGCAACAGCACGTACTATAGATTAATATTAGACTGATAAATACGTATGGCATATTTTTTGGAATAAAATCTTCATATGTTACAAGTGGGTAAACGGTGTAGAACCTGACATAACAGGGCTAATAAATTCTTTCTACAATTTAAACCGTTCCATGTAACTAAGCCAATTTTGAACTTAGATTTAAGATATTTTATAAAATTGCGGAATACAATATCTTTTGTTATATATATATAACCGTCCACTTATATTATTTTATAAACTATTAATATTATTGTTATTTAGTATTGTTATAAGAACTATAATTATAATTAATTGCCTAATATCTGTTCAGCATAAAATATAGATGTTATATGTTTCTTTTTTTGACTTAAAACATGTTTTGAGACAAATTATATATAATAAAATCAAAAGTTGTAATACATGTTTTTCATTTAAAATCTGATTAGTATTGTCAAAGTTTTGACTGAAAGGGGAAATTTAATTTTGTTATTTACAAATATGTTATTCCATAAATATTATATTTCTTAAGAATTAATTATTTATGATAACATATTTTTTCTGATTAATGTATACAGTTATAAATAACTTATTACAGATGAAATATTAATAAGTTTTACAAAATAAATTAGTAACAAAAATAATTATTATTGATTTTTTAATTTTTATTATTTACAAGCAAAATGCAATTTACTTACTATTTAAAGAACATTTGTTCATTGCTGTAAGTTACAAATATCACGCAGTCTCATTTAAATACATTACGTCGGTTAATTTTATGTACACTTTTGTCGCTAAGACAACGCTATCGGTGAAAGTAATTCATACGTGTACTAAAATCATAAAAGTACTTTACATTTGAAAGTGAAATTAAATAATTAAAAGAAAAAAATGTCATTATATGCAACACCAATACTTTATTTAAACATGGGAGGTGAAATGTTATATGTTTTGCGACAAAGACTGAAGGCACAAAGAATAAGTGTTGATAAAACTATACAAGGCTAGTTTAACATTGATATTTGAGATTTTGTGTATTTTCTTTATATATTTTGATTTGTTTCAAAATGTTTTTATCCTGCTTACAGTGTTAGATGATGTAACTGCTGCTCTACTTAATCCTAAAATATTATCTTCTGTATTTGATGAAAAACCTTTGACTAAAGTATCTCTTTTAAGATCTACTTTAGAATGTGTTGTATTGTCATCAATAATGAAACTCGATAAGAGTAGTATGAATAAATTATTTGATCTAATGATTATGATGGTAAAATATCAATTATCCGTAGCTACTGGTCCTGTAGAAGTTGTATTGTTAACGTTAAATCATACAGACGCAATGCGCGATATGGTTAGTAATCCAAATGCTCAACAATGTGTTGGATTAGTACATCAGATGGTGATCGATGTAAGCATTTTCTTTATTAATTAAATTATTTCTATAAATTAAATATCTAACAATAAGTTGATTGTCGATTCTACAGTTTTATGGAGCTTTAAATTTTCAAGAAATTTGGAATGCTAGGAATGATTGTGTGAAAGAATTAGAACATTATTGTGTGAAAGTATCTATTCTTCTTAGACTTGGATTACAAAATGATGATGGTAGTTTTAATTCAACATATCGCAAATATGACGAAAAATATGAAGAAAACAAAATTCGTCTTTCTGATATGAAATTACGCGATGTAAATTTTAAAACTTACTGTGATGGTTCTTTTAATATATTTGGAGAAAGAGGTACAATACTTGGCAAAAATATGTAAGTGTTCAATATTGATAAAATAATTATAAAATTTTTTAAGTTAAAAATACTTAATTATACAGAAACTATACAGGTATTCAATGACATATGGTATAGCAAAACTAACTTCTGGACAAGAAAATGATAATTATATAAAAGATTGTGGTACAAAAGCAGAACTTGGTATGTTAGCTGTTCAACTAGGAACTGAAGAAACTTCATATAAACGACCTTTTACCTTGAATTTGCTTCCAAATGAAGATGATGATAATGCAAATATAGTAAAAGATACAGATTTTAAGGAGGACAGTCAGAATGATATAGCAATTACAAAATATGGAAAAACAATATTCAATGAGGATTATAAAACAAAACTTGACATTATACGTGCAGATTTTTTTGATGATCATGAAGAAGTAAAACATAGCACGAATTTGTTGGAACTTTTGGATGAAGCAGAATAATTTTGTTTAATTTACTTTCCGATACTAATATCACACTAATTAATATAATAAATACAAATTTTCTTGCATTTTTCTGTCTATATTTATATGTTAATATTTTGTAACATAAACAAATATCTTTTTGTATGGAATAATAATATTATGATGTATCAATTTTATTTTTACACAGGATAAAAAGCACGTTTTCATAAATTTTTCATGTTAATATAATTAAATTATATTGATTTCTAATTACTTAATGTTAAGTCTTATTTAAATTTATTATGTATTAAATATTTGATAATGAAATATATTTTAAATTGCTTTATGATAGAATTTTATTTTAAAATGATTACAAAATATGTACTATACCAAATATCATAAAATCATTTTTTGCAGTATTGTCTATACACTAATAATTACTTCTAATGGATGTAAAAAAAAAAAGATATTAAATATCCAAAAAATACAATAATCTTATTAAAAAGACTAGTAACTTATGATGTACAAAAGAATTTACTTTATGGTTTAGTCATATCCAAAATATATTTTATACCAGTTCGACCATTCATATTCAATGCATTTGTAACAGCTTCCTGATACTGACAAAATGGAACTAATTTATGTGGTGGAGCTTTTAATTTTTTATCTTTAAATAAAGCTCCTAATTCACTAAACATACTTTCACGCTCTAGCGAATTCATATTTGCCTTTGTCCATGCTGTCATCCAAAATCCTTTTATTGTTATATCCTATTTAATTTTTTCTATTATTAAAAGCTATTAATAGTTTAATTATAATATAAATTATTTTACAAATTTTAATTAAAATACCTTAAAAATAAGTGCAGAAGTTGGAACTGTTAAAGGTTCTCTAGACATACCACCATAAGTTACCATAATACCTCCATGTGCTAAATGCCTTAAAACTTCCAATGCATTTTGTCCACATATACAATTAAGAGCTAATTTTGGTGAGGGTAATTTTTTACTTTTAAAAGTCTGAGTTTTTTTTACTTCATTTTCAGTAAAAATTTCATCTGCACCTAAACTTATCAAATAATCCTACAAAAAATTTTAATTTTAAATGAGAATAAAGATTCAACTTTTATTTTTTGTTATACCTTTAATTCTTGTATATTTGGTCTGTCTCTCACAACACTAACAGATTTATAATTCCATAGTTTGCATAATTGTATAACCATTTGCCCAACAGCTGAATTCCCACCATTTTGAATTACTGTATCTCCAGGTTTCAAAGATACAAAATCTTTAAGCATTCTGTATGCAGTACATGGATTTACATTTAACATGCTAGCTTCTATAGTGCCAACTTCTTTTGGAACCTAAAATTTTGATAGTCGTTACATCAATTATTGTATTATTCTAATAAATTTATAAGGCTTTTATACTTAAAAATATATTACATACTTTCATAAGTTCTTCTGAAGTATAATTTGCATGTGTTCTCCATGTTCCTAAATGTGAACCATTTGGTATAACTCTATCACCAACATTCAAATGTTTTATATTAGATCCAATAGCTATTACTTCACCTACTCCTTCATTTCCAGGAACAGCTGGTAAAGGTGGTTTATTTGGATATTTGCCTTGTATTGTATTAATGTCTGCTGGATTAACAGGTGCTAGCAACCATTTTACAGATACCTTTATAAAAAATAAATAACTTTTTATTATACTACATTAAGAATATATCAATATTTTAGTTGAAATACCTGATTATTTTCTGGCTTATTAATAGCTTGTGTTGTAACATGTAAGACATTTACAGGTTCTCCATATTCTTTATACAACAAAGATTTTACAGAATTTGTTTCAGCAGTTACACTCATTTGGCGAATTGATGTAAAATTTATGATAATTGATCGTGACAATGGTAAAATCAAATTTTTCACGTATGTAACCATTTCGGTGTTGTACACTATTCTTATTCAAATGTTCTTTAAAAATATAATTCTTTCAAATAGTTACGATAACGATTGAAAGAACATACGTTGGGTTACTATAATCATTACTTTAACTACATATACTAAATACATATGCTAAATAAATAGAATTACAATTTATATAATACATTATTCTATTACACATATTCAAATTTATAAAAAAGAATACTGACTAATAATTTTATTTAAATAAATATATCGATTTATTCATAAATTTTTATTTTTATTTTTATTTTATTTTAATATTTTACGAATGATATATTCTATATGTTTATGTTATTAAGCGAAGGAAAATTATATTTTTCAAGTTAAATTGAAATAACACTTATTCTACATATAACTGTTAATCATTCTTTTATGATTGGGACACCATATTAAGCTATTATTGGTTTACGTTATCAGTAATACCACGCATGAGTCAAGAATTTGTATGAATATATAGGGAATTTTTGTAAGATTAAAAAAGAAGTAAATAAAGTAAATAAAGTAAATAAGAAATATAATAACTTTCTAATCTTGAAAAGTAGTTCCAGTAGATAAAAGCAGTTGTAATTAATACTTTTTAACATGAGTTTAATAACCTCGAAATGTTACAAGTTACATAGTTAGTTACGATGTGACATTTCAATAAGTGACATCATATGTTTCTTCTTTAATTACGTGTAACAGTAGTTTTATACTTTATAATGTAAATAAAAGAATCAAGTATGTATGTTAATATAATTTTAAGGTAATTCATGAAATAAATTTAATATTCGAACTGTTTCAGATGTCACGATAGTTTTCTATATAATCTTGTTTATTGTTTTAATGAAATTAATGAATGAGAAAGGTTTATATTTTTTAATATTAATTCATTCATATTAAAGTGAGTGTAATAATGGAATTAAAATATTAAATTAAATCATTATAAATATTACTATACATGACTCTTTGTAAATTATAGATTAATGAAATTAGAAAAACAATGGCTTCAGAAATAGGTTCAATAAATAATGAATCTGTACATGTCAAGATTAGTAATGAAAAAGCTCCTCTAATTCATGGAAGAAATATATTGTACAGATTAAGCAACTTTTTTAAATTTAGAAGAATACAACATGCAGAAGGAGATGGATATGTGGAATTTGGTAGTTTGAATGTAGATAGTGGTCGTACTTTAGGATCATTTGCTGGTGTATTTAGTCCTGTTACATTATCAATGTTTAGTGCCTTAATTTTTATACGAATGGGTATGAATCTTTTTGAATATAATTTATTGCATTCTCCCTTATAATGTTAATGACAAAAGGAAAATTTTACGTGTACAATTTTATAAACAAACTTTATGTTATAGGATATATTGTGGGCAATGCTGGATTATTTGTCACTTTGATACAATTCATAATTGCATATGGAATTTTAGTATTTACTGTAGCATCAATATGTGCAATTTCCACAAATGGTGCAGTAGAAGGAGGTGGTGCTTATTGTATCCTTGCTTAAATTTCTTTATTATTTTCAATAGTTAATAATCTATAGTGCATAAAATCCATCTGTTGTTTAGAGATAAGATATCAGTTATTGCATTAGACTTTTAGCATATATTAAATACACTAAATAATGATATATGGTTATTTATTATTTTTAGTATTAAATTATTGATATTTTGGGAAAAAAAAATAATACAAATGTGAGAAAATCAGTAATATATCAAACATTTATTATATATTTGTATTTTCTTCTTCAAGCAAATTTCATTAAAAATTGTAAGATATAGATTTTTTGATATATTTTATACATGAATTTTTCTTATTAATTATTGTAGTCATGATTAGTCGTACACTTGGACCAGAATTTGGTGGTTCTATTGGTACATTATTTTTTACAGCTAATATTGTGTCAAGTGCGTTTTGTATTTCTGGATGTACAGAAGGTTTGATAGAAAGTTTTGGGCCATCTGGTTATTTGGCTGGTAAAAGTGCATTAATACCAGATGGTATATGGTGGAGATTTTTATATTGTTCTATATTAAATACTGCCAATTTAGTGGTATGTCTTATAGGAGCTGCAATGTTTGCAAAAACTAGTGTTGCAATTTTGGCTGTTGTTTGTGTTTGTTTATTAAGTGTTTTCATAAGTTTTTTGGCACAAGGATATATGGAGGTAATTGTATGAAGAATATAAAATTTATTAATTAATGTTGCAAACAGATAAATATTTCTAATAATACATCTTTTATTATAGATACCAATTCCAGATGCAAATACGCTGGTTCAAAATGCAACAGAACATGTTAATGGCACTTATACAGGATTAATGTCATCTACTCTTATAAGTAATCTTTATTCAAATTACAGTCATGATTATTCAAGTAAAGGAGCAATGACTGATTTTGCAAGTGTTTTTGGTGTATTATTTAGTGGTGTTACTGGTATAATGGCTGGAGCTAATATGAGTGGTATTTATAAAACCAAGTTATTAAACAAAGTAATTTGTAAGTTTTTCGTTTTAATGTTTAATTAAAATTAATTTTGATTCATAGGCGAATTAAAAAATCCAGGAAGAAATATTCCACGTGGAACTCTATCAGCAATATTATTTACTTTTATATGTTACATTCTTTTATCTATTCTGACCGCTGCAAGTACAAGTCGATTTTTATTGCAAAATGACTTTATGTATATGATGTCGATTAATATTTGGCCTCCATTTGTAGCAGTTGGTATATTAACAGCGACATTTAGTGCTGGTTTAAGTAACTTGATAGGTTCAAGTAGAGTTTTGGAAGCTTTAGCAAAAGATAATGTGTTTGGTAGGTGATACAAATTTCAAGCTTTTACAAATTTTTTTTACATTTATTTATTTTCCTTAGTTTTGTACATTTAATGCTTTTAGGTTCTGGTTTAAATTTTATAATACAAGGGACATGGAAAGGAAATCCAATTGCTGCAGTTTTAACTTCATGGACTTTGGTTCAAATAATTTTATTAATAGGTTCTTTAAATATTATTGCTCAAATTAATTCAGTATTGTTTTTGCTGAGTTATTTGGCTACTAATTTGGCCTGTCTTGGTCTTGAACTTGCAAGTGCTCCAAACTTTAGGTATTCTTGATTTTAAATTTATATTATTTTGGATTTTGAAATTTTAAGATTAAAGTAGTTGAAATTGGTGTACTTTTTTTACAGACCAACGTTTAATTATTTTACATGGCATACAGCTACAATTGGTCTTCTTGGTACATTAATAATGATGTTTGTTATAAATAGTATCTATGCATCCAGTAGTATAATACTTTGTTTAACTTTAATCATTGTGTTGCATTTATTTTCTCCAAGTAAAAATGCTCCTTGGGGAAGTATATCTCAAGCACTTATATTTCACCAAGTTAGAAAGTATTTATTAATGTTAGATTCACGTAAAGATCATGTGAAATTTTGGCGACCACAAATGCTGTTAATGGTAGCCTCTCCACGATCAGCATGTCCACTTATAGATTTTGTAAATGATTTGAAAAAAGGAGGACTTTATGTAATAGGACATGTAAAAGTTGGTGAATTTTTGGGCCAGAATATTGATCCCACTATAGAAGAGTATCCACATTGGTTGAGTTTAGTTGATCATATGAAAATAAAAGCATTTGTCGAATTAACAATTACGAAAACAGTACGTGAGGGGTTACACCATTTAATTAGAATATCTGGGATGGGAGCAATGAAACCAAACACAATTGTTCTTGGTTTTTACGACGAGGAGGCACCGACAGATTTCTTCAAGGATTCACAATATGCGACTGATATATTTGAAAATATTTCAACCTTATCAAATAGTCCTGCATTTCCTTTAAGACATACAAACACAGAAAAGAATTTAGATTCAATACAATATGTAGGAATGTGCTCAGACGTTTTAAAAATGAAAAAGAATTTGTGTTTGTGTCGAAATTTTCATATATTAAATAAATTACAAATAACTAAGTAAGTATGTTAATAATTTTTCATTAATTAGCATCGTTATTTCATTTTTGTCCTATTTTATATTTCAGGAATTCTTCTTTAAAATATATTGATGTATGGCCTGTAAACTTTTTTCAACCAACAGATCAAGATCCATTTGATACAACATCATTATTTATGTTGCAACTTGCGTGCATTATTAATATGGTACCCAATTGGAAAAATTTACATCTTAGGGTGTTTCATTGTGAAGTTTCAGATAGCAATACAAGTTTGAGTATCTCAGATTCACAAAATTCGATTAGTGAGTCTCCTCGAATTTCTAACGAACTCCATATAAGAAAATTATTAAATATGTTGAGAATATCAGCATCCATTAAAAAAATTCCTAATTGGGGAATGCAACTACATGGATTAAAAGGTCATTCTCTTATTGAATCAAGAATGGAAAATCAATATGAGCCGAACATCGATAATGGCGATATCTTAAGCAATGTTTCACGTGCTTATATTTTGAAGTAAGTATTTTATTTAAGGTTTCATATTTTATAATTTTTAAAATAAATTACTTTTAATTTATTAATTTTATTTTTCAGCGTGAATCAATTAATTAGACAACATTCTTTACAAACTGCTACAACATTCATATATTTACCTGCACCTCCAGTATCAAATACTTGGGATGAGAATACTACATATCGTCAATATCTCCAACTATTAACAGAATTAACAGCAGATTTACCGCCTACAGTATTAGTACACGGCGTCAGTGCTGTTACATCAACAACATTGTAATGAAATGTACATATGGAAATGAGAAATCTTATTGTACAATATTTAAAAAAAAGAAAGTATTATTTAATGAATAGTTTATGTTAATGTAAATTATAATATATATTGTATTTCCTATGATTATGAAAGAATGACTACAGGAATTTGAAAAGGTATGCAAATATCAAAAACGCTTTATGTCGTTTTATACAAATTATGACCAATTCAGCAATAATAATACTTTCTTATTGTAATAAAAAAATCTCTCGTAACAAATATTAGTTATTGCTGTGATAATGAATTTATTCTATAAGAGAGTTTTCAAATTTTGATATTTTTTAAATATTGTAATACATCCATACTAATAAATCTATAAGCTGGTTTCTTATTATATTCATATATGAAACTATTTCTATACCAATTTTATGTACTGCACTTGATGTTGAAATAAACGCAATGCAATAACAATAATAGAACCGGATGCAAGATTAATTTTTGTACATTTTATAAGGTAAACAAGAAATTAATAATTCTATGTGATGTATATATAGTTTTAAGTATATTACGTTATAATATAATAATTATACACAGTTTTAATTTATATAAGATAGAATAATTTGCTTTAAATTGAATTTTATTTTTCTTTGTAATGCACACTAGTGCACAACTAGGAAGGAATAGATGCTGCTAAAGTTCCAAATTATAACTATATTTGTGTTCTACAAATATGCCAAACTTTATTTTGTTTACTTCGACTATTGCTAATGTATTGGCCTTATTATGAACATGTGTGACGTCATTATGTCATCGTGAATAAAACAAAGAATAGTAATCGAATTTTTAATTAAGGAAAATGTTAGTGCAATTGATATTCAAGGTCATTTATAAGTTGTTCATGACGAGATTGTTGATCGAAGTACTGTAACACGATAGGCATTCAAATTTAGTGAATGTGATCGCTATATACATCGCTTGCAACTCTCGACGTTTTGTGAAAGTTGAAATTTGAATCCATTTCATATTCGCCATATTTTCCTGATTTAGCACTTTGTAATTTTCACCTTTTTTTACAGTTCAAGATAGATCTTAGGACAATGAAATGAAGGAGGCAATGGAGTCTTGGATCAAGGACCAATTATTGTAATTGGTGAGCTAATGAAAAAACTTATCTCGCGTGAGAAGAAATATGGACATTATGCTGAAAAATAAAGGTACCATTTTGAATACAATGAATTGTATTTTTATCTCTGTGATGATTTTCTTTAGTCTTTAAGATAAACACTAATGTGCTCTACTATTCAGCTAAATAGATGATAGTTTTCAATTATTATATTATCAGATTAATCGGATTTTTTTTTTATTACCATTATGACATTAATTCATTGGGTTTCTTTAAATCAGTTCAATTAATTGATGTTGCTTAAGTGATTAAACTGTCATAGTTACAGCATGATATATAAAATATATAGAAGTCTCTACTAGAAAACAGTTAACACTTGAATGGCTGTGTTAGATTTATCGAAACATGGCTTATTTACGCACTGTGAAGCATGAATGCACAGAATTTAATTAGTCTTGTGAATAATGAAGCACTATGGTCACTTTCGAAAGTTTTGTTTATGTTTGGTAAATTAGTGTAGTGAATGACGAAACATCCTTCGCGATTGGTTTTGATAGGTAAAATTACTTTTAGACTGTTTCGGATATGTGCGAAATGCAATTTAAAATATACACGTGGAATTACTTTGTGAGAAAACGAAAATGGAACCATTAAAAGACTAAATATGAATTTAGAATTTGTTGAAATAATAAAAAATCCGCAATTTAATATCAGGTAACTTGATCGTCTGATTGTTATTCTCGAGTGTAACCTTGATCTGTAATTCTCGAGTTTAATCTTGATTTGTAATTGTAATCCTCGCGTTATCTACTCCCGTTTGGGAAAGATTCATCCGCTTACTCTTTCAATCGTTCTTTCAACTTTCTTTTTCTTTTCAAGAGACAAATAAATAAGCCAAGACTATCTAACTTTATCGCAGGTTTAATGGGAAGTTAATATGCTCTTCATCCAATCTTACCGACTCAGTTTCGAAGGGAGTGGATTCCTCGTTCAGTTTCCTTTTAACTCCAGACGTGTTTAACTGAACTCAACAATTCCAAACTTTGCTTTCTCTATTTTTATTTTCATTCTATGCCCTTGTACATTTTCTATCGCTTCTAAACAAATATTTTGTGTATCGTTGACCACATTTTTTAAATCCTTCTCCTTTTCATTTTCGGCAACCCGATATCTTCATCAAAAAATTAAAAATTTTTGTAAATTTGTTCGTTTTGTTTTAAGTGACATCGCTAAATAATCCAAAGTCACTCTTTGAGGTTATACACTTTGAGAACAATGGTCAATTTTTTTATTACCAATTTTTGGAATACGTTCCTTTAAATTGGTATTTTATGTTAGTGTAATATCGGTTTTAATGTCGAGTTTTTTTTCGAAGGATTGTAACATTGTGGTTAAATAATTTGACAAATATAAATTCTTATCTTTGATAATATGCAAATGTACATTGTACAGTGGTTGACCACTGTTATTAAGTAAAAACGATGTTCACGTATTGATCGCATGGTAATCAATTGTTATTGACACAGCAGAGCAAACTCGTTAATCATTTGCATAACGCATCGTCAATGTGTTTGCATAATTCAATTTGTCATGTAACAGTTCTTGCCATCCTTGGTACTATTATATTTATTTTTCAGTCTTTTCCTAAACTATTGATAATTACAATTTCTGTGGCTTCGAATGGATAATTTAGGTGTTGAATTTTCTCTCACTAGACGCGAAGGACGTTAGGATAAAGTATTATCACTAGATTAGTCACTAGACGCTATATTCGTGATGCATGACAGTAGTATGCATCCGTGATTATTTTTCACACTACATCGCATTATTTAATCATTTGTCACACTACGTCGCATTATTTATTCATTTGTCACGTTATTATCAAGCATAGCACGAGCAATTGTGAAACATGTTTTGCGATATTGATAGGCAAATGTACCGATTGGAAATCATCTAGGGAAAAGCTGACTACGCAACAAATCGACACAGTTCTCAGAAGAGAAATAAAACATAATAACAATACTTATCAAAATAAGGAAATAATCAGAGTTTTAGTATAAGCGAACACGTACGACTTCTTTCGCTTTTATCATTCGAGTAACCAAATTTTCCAAAACGCTTTCATTAATATATTTTCAAAAATCAGAGAAACATACACCGATTCTACTATTTTCGCGAAACAAAAAGCCTTTAGATATAGGCGATGTGTTTTCGTCGAAATTTGATACGTATTTTCGTGAAAAATACGAAAATTATTCGCAAAAACGGCAAAGAAACAAACATTTTCTCGTAGAATGTGTAAACTGATCAAAAAGAAATAATTATTTATCTCGAGCTACAACGAATTCGTTTATACCGTTGGGATCTATCGATCATTTTACCCAGCTATTAGATTACTTCAATCAATCGAGTATTTTCTTCGAAAAACAATGGTAATTAAAACTAACGAGCATCGGTTTCAAAATTCCGATTCTCCGTTTCATGCCGAATTTCCATTGCGAAAATCCCATCAAATCCGTGTATAAATTTCGGCATACGACACGTACTCGATAAATCGGACATTTCGATACATTAAACTTAACTAGCAATCGATAATGCTCGTGCTTGATTCAGGCAGTACCGTTTATTCGTAAGTTTTACTTTTAAATTTCAGTCGGGCATTCAATTCCTATTGTTTATCAGTTTTTCGTTAAATCGCGATATCTCGAAATAATGCGGTTCATTTTGGTTCCACGGTGCATCGTTGATGCATGTAAACCGTTTAACATCAGTTAACGATTTCCACGTAAACGCGGCGCGTCGATAGAGTAACAACTCATTGTTATTCCGAGCTGTTGCCTGAAATTGCGCTGGGAAGTGGTAGAGTTTAATTACATTCACGCGTAACACTCATACCGCATCTTTTTTCGGCCGATGAGCAAAAATAAAGGTTGACGTGCTCGATAATGGTTGTAAACAGAGACATTGTGGCTATAAAGGAAGAGAAATATTTAAGCTTTCCGTACATTGATTCGATTAATTCGAATAGATTTCAATTTTAATTTCAAGATACATGATCGATTCTTGTTCCTTTACATATAGGATGCTAGGATTTGAGTGTTAGTGCAAGGGAACACTTGGGCTTAGGATGGATAATAAACAGCAGTCTCGCGTTCGGATCGAATGCTCATAGTGACATCTGTAGTGCATGTGGGAGAACGAGTGACCGCGTGCAAGGATGGTATGGACGGGATGTTTATGAGTGATCGAGGAAGAAAGTCTGCATATGAAAGAAGAGAGATTGCTAGGTACAAGAGCTGTCTTGAGACAGTCATTTACGGAGTTTCTAACGAGAGTTGAGGTGAGAGGTCGATCGGTTGCATAATCATAAATCAGTTAACAGTTTTGTAAGGGGAGGAGAAGAGAGGACTGGGTTAACCTTTTCGTTACAGCGGGCGACGCTGCGAAGTCCCTCCCGTAGAACGAAGCGACATGTGAAAGATGGAAATATTACGATTGTGCAGTCTTTAGCATTCGGTCTTTTGACGCGAATCTTTTGAAGAAAAATAAAAAAGGAAGAACTGACCATCGCAATAGAACGTGCAATTTGCGAAGAAAGCAAAGAGGAACGGTAGCTACTTAGTTTTCTTAACGTTTGACTCAATTTGTGTGGCCGGTGACTATAGTCCACCCGTCGTGTATAGATGGCGTCTCGAGGCTGGTGACTATAGTCACCCGTAGTAGCGAAAGGGTTAAAATGAGTCTATCACTCGGTGACCGATTGTACTTTATTCCGTTGGATACGATATTCACACGTCGTTCTCGTCTCTCGCATAGAAACTCTGCAGTCAGCTTCTCGAGTTGCCCTTTTAACCCCTTTTGCACTCTGCGATCTTCTCGTTACAGAAAAATAGTAATTCGAAGACTTTCTGCCATAAAGTCGACGATATTTTTAAAACGGTAAATAAGAAATCGTATGCAAATTAATGCGTAAAATTATTTTATTTCGATATTCTACGCATCGTTGGGCAATTTTAAATTTAATATATTAATAGGTTAAATGCCCAGCCCGTTTTGCTTGACGTTTCGTTCAAGCCCAGATTCGGCCGTCAAGTGAGTCACTGACGACAGGCAGTGTTCATAAAATTCGGAGATACTGTACCAATTGTTATAACAGGAATTCCCAAACGTTAGATCCAAAGATGGCGAAGAATTTAACACTAAAAGTTAGCACCTTCTGGTCCTAGTCTGGGCCGGTTCCTGAAGATCAGCCAGGCCCGAACGGAAAGTCATCTAGTGGCACTTAACGTGTTAATTAACACTGATCTTTAGAATCTGATTAAATGGCGACTAAGAGTCGCCTCTCGAGTGCAAAGGGTTAAAGGTGGGCCTTCTTTGTTAATCCTCCTCGCAGATCAAGCGGATTGCCGCTTCGTTTTGAGAATCCGGTTATCACTGCTACGTGCTCGTCCCTTACACCTCCTTATTGGTAACCAGAGCTTGCAAACTTTTACATACTCTTACCGTCTTTTGGTTTATATTTTACTCCTAGTCTCATTTAGCTCGTAATAAACATATATTTTAGAATAAAATAAAAATAATCTCTTATTCTTTATATTTGCCAATCGGACAGCATCCCTACGTACATTTGAAATGAATTTTTATTTCTTACCTCATCGAGATTATCGACTAATTCGATTAACGAGCAGCTCGCTTTTAAGCTGCACGATTGAACTTAGAGGCCAAGAGGAAATTGAGTTTGAACAAATTTCAATATTTTATTTTCCTTTTCTCGTTTATCGAACATTAAGGAACTTATTGAGAAATAGTCGAGTGCTCGGTTCATAAATAAAAAGTATATTAATAATTTGAATAATATTCTAATAATTCTTCAAGTTTATTTTTGCAGTTATTTTCCAAGGAATTCACAGTGGCATCGTGTTTATGAATTTCTTCGTTAATTTCAAACAGAATGCTCGATAATTTGAACAATATCCTGATAATTCTACATCTCTTTCGATAATTTAATCATTTTACAACGAAGGCATATTTGGAATACGTATATAAATATTTATCAACGAGAATATTGACAAAGGAAAATCACGAAAAGTTCGTACCTCTACCACGAAATAAATTTCAATTAAATCACGTATCGATAGCCTGAATGTATAAATTACAAGCTATATTTCACTTTTGTTTCGTCAAGTATAATTCGTGTATCGAAATTATAATTGCAATCTGCTCGACAAATACCAGCCTCTACTCTCATTCATTTACGAATGCACTGTATCGTTTCATGCCACGCCAGCCTAACGCGTTACGTATACACGCATGCATTAGTTTGCATTATAATAAAACCGTATTTGCAGCTATGTACGAGAGATATCGAATGATCGCAAGAGAAATGTAGAAATTGCTGGCTAACGACGAGCCAGCATTAGTCGGCGTGGAATGAAACGTAAAAATATAGGAGCGACATCGTTATGAGAATCGAAAGGGTGAACGAAACGAGGGAGAAGTACGGTGGGGAATGCATGGTGATAATTAATTCCATGTCGCTGACATATGGTGTCCACGGGGATGTTATTTCGAATTACCATACGTAAGCTATATTGTTCAGAGCAGCGGATGGCTGCGAGCTGTCGCTACCAGACAAGGTATTTAATTGACTGAGTTAATTCGAACCAAACAATGATTAAAACTGAGACTGGACTCGGCGGTTTGTTACTCGTGATATTTAGGGTGAGGCTCATCGATTTTGTAATCCGTCATCATTTATCTATTCATCTCCGCGATTTCTTTGAAACCTGAACTTTCTATACGTCTTTATTTGAAGAATCGAACTGAGAAGTTTAGCTAATTTTGATTATCTCGAGTTTTGTTCAGTTTTGACAATTTTTCATTGTTTTCAGACATTTGAGAAAGAAGTCTCTATTTTTCACGCTCGTCAAGGGGATTTGGAAAACGTGATTTAATGCAACGTGGTTTAGAACCCTTCCTTATCTTCAAGTATTCAGGTAAAATTTTTATTAAAATTTTTTTTATTAAATCAAAAGGAAAATTAGGATTATAAAATAACAATTATATAACAAACTGTTTATAAATTTAAAGTTATATTTTATTAAAGAGGTTCGAATAAACAGTTTACCTGTATTTTCAGGTGTTTAAATTTAACAGTAAGTTTATCAAGGCTCAAATGATCTTAAATTTTTAATTCAAAATTTCGTATTGGACTCTGTCGCTTTGATCACTTGTCTTTGCTATTTTTCTTTTAATATATGATCTATATTTAATCTTTATTAAATACACTTAATATATAATATTTTATCAGCAATTTTTCAATATCTTCTCGTGTTCCATTTTTCTGAAGTTTTTCTTATGTTATATTTGATCGGTTATGGTAGGTTTAATGTTGAAACTTTATAAATAAAGTATACAATTTTTTCGCGTTTCTCCCGAAACGAGTCTACAGGTAAAAGTGTATAAATTAGGGGTAAATTTAATGTTAACCGAAGTATCACATTTTGCAAGCCCTAGCGAAGCTGAATCTCATAGCAAGAGAATTTCATGCTAGGTATAATGCATTTACACCCTTAATAATTTCGCATAACAGAGCTATCTACAATTTTAGATGCTTCGTCGAGATTAAATTCCATCCAGTGAAACATGAATCTTACATCGACATTATGCTCTATCGTTGATATCACGAGAAACCATTTTCCAACAGATGCTAATTACAATTATAATGGATAATCATGCGTTGCGAAATATATTGTTTCCTCTCGTGTTATGATTACCGTTTCAACAGTTAATTGCTGGAATTCGTTGTGGTAATTTCGCATATTTAGCCACTTTTTGCACGATTTTCCGCGCATGTCGATATTTTTTACGCGGCGTAGAAATTCGAGTAAAACGATGGATAATTTGATAACCCGTGATATATTTCTATCTATAATTTGATAGGTGATAACTTGTATTCGTTATCGAGATTCTCACATTTGGGGACGCTTATCGGTATTCCTCTGATCGATAATTATTTCCCTAGGGAACAGAGCTTTGTGAAAAATGGCTCTAATTATAGGAAATGAATGTCGATGTAAATCAGTATGAATGACGGTTGCTCCAATTACATGATGCACTTAAGAATTCTACAACACTTCTCATTTGCATCAAAGTAACAATTTTATGCTTAAATTAGTATAGGAATGGTTGTTATATAATTGTCGAAAAATAATGAAAATTCAATTTGAATTTCCTGACATAAATTAAAAAAATATAGCGTAAAATTCGCAAATATTTCATTACGAGCATGAATCGTGTTAATTGAATCGTAGAATACGTGAAGAAGGAATAGAAAAAGATAGAAAGAAAATATTTGAAAACAAAGGAACATCGCATTTAATTTTAGATTAAATTCTGTATTAAAATAATAATTTTAATAATAACCATAATAAGTTAAAATTACAATTTTTATAAAATTTTAAAATCGGAAAAGATAACAATACAATGCAGAATTTTTAAATTTTATATCTTAGTAGTCTATAGAATTATTTAATAAATATCTAGTAAATACAATAATCGCATTTAATTTTACATTAAATTCCGTATTAAAATAATAATTATAATAATAACGATAATAAGTTAAAATTACAATTTTTATAAAATTTTAAAATCGGAAAAGAATAACAATACAACACAGAATTTTTTAATTTTCTGTCTTAGTATTCTACAGAACTGTTTAATAAATATCTATTAAATACAATAATGTGGGAATATATATTATATACTTATATATATAAATATATGGTACTGTACAGTAAAATATAAAATATATCTATAATTTTGCACTGCAACATTGTTAAACAAAAATGTGTCACGCAGATGTCACATTATGGATCAGAAAAACATGAATATGGAATCAAATTTTGAGTAGCACTTTGAAGTAGGTACTTGACTATTTTATACAGCGAAAGAGGGGCGATATGACGTGACAAATATTCTCTCGTTGACTTTGTACGACAAATATATACCCCTCGACATTTCGTTGTAAATCCAAGTGAACGATACATGTGTCGAAACGAGCATTTTTTCATGCGCAGTTATAGTGTGACTATGCAGCTGGCATGGCAGAACTTAAATTACAGTGATAACTCATTGTTATTGCAACACTGACAACGTGCTGCACAGCATAGTTGTGCGATCATGTACTTACCACACGCACAAAGATCAGATGTACTTGCCTTTGCACTCCGCTCCATTTATCGTCCGGACATCCCCTAAAATTGGTTCGCGAGGGTCGATTTATCGGTATAGGGTACGATATAAGGGTACGCGTAATATTAATGGAAAAAGTTTCCATTGCAATATGGTAACAAAAACGACACTTCGCGACTCAGTAGCCACGCAATCCTTTAATGGATCTGAAATGAAGTTTCATACATCAGAAACAGGGGTCTCTAATCCTCTCCTTTAATTGTAATAACCTTCGCAATTTTTTCCGAATTGGTTTGTGCTTTTACCCGCTTGGTAAAATTTTATCATTTTTGCTTTTTTAATTCGCGAAGAAATACTTTTAAAATTTAAAAATTCCTTGGTAAATACAGGATTTTTTGCGAATGTTCATCCGCTTAAGAGAAACCTTTTTAAGAAAAATCTGTGTAGTTGGTCGTAGACCTCTTATGCCATAACTCCATATGGGAAATGCAACTGATATCTTGCTAGTAATGGCTTCTGGATATTTATAACGATTTATGCAAATATATTTTACAGACATATTTCTCATTTTACGTCCATATTTTGAGCCTCTGTGGAATATTTGTCTCGTTAAAATAACATTGTCTATTGGTACATTCGATCCATTTCTCATTTAATTAATTATTTACTCATTAATAGTCTCGTAGCATTTTCTTGATTAGAATTTTTCGAAATCTGGGTAAGAAAAATACACGATCGATGAATAAGGGAGAAAATATACAGATTCATATATTAAAGCATTTTATATAATTACCACAATATGTAACGATATATATTACCATCTGTTGAAATATATTCGTATATTCAATTCATACTTCGCGCTTTAAAGAGCCACAGCGTGTTGGCAACCCTTGAAACTAATTATGTCATACTGTGAATATGGCAGGTCTTAGTGGATATAGTGTACAATACTCACGTGCAATAAATCTTTATTAAAATCTATATTAATCGTTATAAACACGTTATATTATTAACATTAATATGTTATATTATTGGCATTATTGACATTATATTATATTAACAGCATCAAATAAATATGATGTGCAAAATGAATGCAATAAAGCGACGAGAAAATGAGAAGATCGTGTTCTCTTTTAATATTGAAAAGAAAGTTTTCAAAAAGTCTCGTAACCGTGGATAAATCGTTAAAAAGAAAGTCGCGCAATTACGAATAAATCGAGTTAATAGAAACTGTGGAACTTTAAAATCGTGTGGAAAAATGGCGCGTAAAAGGTGGATCAGGTGCATTTTAGTAACGAGGCTGCCCGCAAAATTTTTCACACGAAATTAAACGATTTTCCTTATTTAGCAATCGAGAAAATCGCGAGGTAGTGGCAAACCCGACGATGGTAAAGCGAGTTTCCGAGTCGAGAGGCAAAGTTGGTCGGTTGGTTGGCGTTTATAATGAACTCTTGAGGACCGACTTGACTATTTATACGTGTACACGCAAAAGTGTGAATATACGCGTGGGTTTCAAGATTTTTTACTTTTCTTCTGTGTTTTCGATTTTCCTTTTTTCTCACAAGAACGCGCAGTCGAGTATATTTGCATACGTGAAGGTATGCACGATGCATGAAATGGAATCTTGCACGAGCGTCGACATGTGGTGATGTGTGATGCGTACGATATCAGAGCTAATTATACTAATCGTAACCAGTACAAGTTTTAGCTTCGTTCCAGTTATCGTTTGTAATTTTGGTAAAATTTTGTCCAGTTATTGTTTGTAATTTTGGTAAAATTTTGTCCAGTTATCGTTTGTAATTTTATCCAGTTCTCGTTTGTAATTTTGGTAAAATTTTTTCCAGTTATCGTTTGTAATTTTGGTAAAATTTTGTCCAGTTATCGTTTGTAATTTTGGTAAAATTTTGTCCAGTTATCGTTTGTAATTTTATCCAGTTCTCGTTTGTAATTTTGGTAAAATTTTGTCCAGTTATCGTTTGTAATTTTGTCCAGTTCTCGTTTGTAATTTTGGTAAAATTTTATCCAGTTATCGTTTGTAATTTTGGTAAAATTTTGTTTCAGAAATTCCTACGTAGGGAATCTATGCAGATTTCATATATCAACTTTTCTTTTCCACTTTTCTGGTCCCTTTTTAGCAAATTGTACGATTGAGTCCAAAATTATGAAATTATTCCTATATTTAGAACGTTACAAGGAGATATTAATTTCGGTATAATAAATCAAGCAAAGCGTTCAGAAATTTCTTAGGAGCCAATAGTATAATGCAGTTCTTAACTCAATTAATTTTATTCTCAACTTAGAGGATATCTGACATTCGCTAAAATGTTCTCTTCCTGTATATCAACACAGGTCAATTTTCCATAGACAATGTAGTTAACGACCGTCATTTTTGTTTGATAAGTAAATAGAAAATCAAATATTGTGCAGAGAAGCTTTTCATTCGAAAATTCATAAAATCGTTTGACTTCGTTCATGAATACTTCGTTTTATATAATAATATTTAAGATTCAAATCCTTCTGGATTCATCTAAATGCGATACAAAATTTTAAATAATCAAAATGCACTAATCTTGCTAAATGTATTTTATGATTTGAGACGTTTATACTTTCAATTATTTATTACAGAGCATCACGTTATATTAAATATGATATTTAATAAAACTTGTTTTGCTTCAAAGGAAATGATTATAATTATATATCAACAAATCATTACAATTATTTGTTGGCTAACCCAATATCTTATGTATTATATATACTTTTAGTTAGATAAAGTTGAATTTATATAATAAATAATTGTAACGTAAGTGTTTATTGGATTTATTGGATTGATTTCAAAGTAAATTAAGGGAATATTTATTCGAGGGATGTAGTTTACCTGCTACGATCAAGAAGTTATGTTAACGCGCGTATCCATTAAGCGATCGGATTACATTTTATTGTTATTATACATAGGTATAGCGAATTTCAGGCGATTTTGAGTTCCCGAGAAGTTCGTAATGGTAACTTTCCAAGATCTAGGATGGATACTGTTCCAATTTACTTGCCTGAGACTTTGGCTCGAAACCATGAACTTCGTCCCGTTTACGTAGCCTACCTACTCGTTGTCTCGAAAACCATCGGATTATATCATAATCCTGCATTGAATTTACTTTTCGTATAAGTCATACATAAAACGCACAAATATTCCATCAAATATTAATCGATTCTCGGTTCAGTTCGAATATCTCGAAATAGTTTCAGAAATTTTAGGAACGTTGAAAAATTTATTCCGCAATTATAATAACTATTACTATTATTACTATATTATATTATTATTATATAATTATTATTATTATAAATTATAAATTGCGATTATTGTAAATATCGATATAATAATATTTATTATATAATAATCGTGTAACGAGTAATTATAACTAGTAAATATTCGACAGCATAAAATGGCGAAACTGACGTGAATTTGGACCGTTTCTTATTTTACTAGAAAAATAATACCGGAATATTCCATGCCTAAAGAACGTATAAATCACAGAGCTATTAAGTTATTGCAATTAATTTTGGCAAATCTGGACCATCATGCATCGACGACCGCAAAGCTTTGTGAAGCGTCCATATAAAATGGCCAACGAGATTGCTTTAATCTCTTTCTGCCCTTTTCTTCCCCTTTCAGCGGAGATACACGACAACTAAGTTTTTAGTTTCCTCTATGAGCTACTGAGCACATTCGTCCACTCGGGACAAAAGGGTTTTAAGGCGTATCATTGAAAGATAAAGCGGCGTGCCACGATGAAAAGCGGAGCCACACACGGAACGAAAGAATGGCACTTTGCTGAGCAAAATAGAACGGGCAACTGGACCATGAATATTTTCAGAATGCCATTTCGTGAGCGAAGATTCGCTCTTGGAATTTCGCGACCGGCTGGAATATTTCGGTATTTACTTTGAAACGTTAAACATTTCTGCCATTAATCTGGATAAATCGCATATTTTCGAATTATCCACCTGTATCCGTAATATAGCTGCCTAGTAATAAGGTGTTACGAGAAAAGAAATTTCTTTGTAGAAAATATTATTGAAAAAAATGAGTGTTGGACACTTATAAAGCTAAAATTGGTAAATTTTGTTTTGCAGATGTGTCGTCCATCCAAGTAACCATTAAGATCACCATCAATCTACGCTCGTTCCATCGATATCTGGTGTGACGTCAGCAGGACCTGAGAGACTAGGCCTGTGATGCGAGAGGAGCCATCCTAATCAGATTGAAGGGCGAGTGCTACGTGAACACGGTTCAAGAGGTCAGTTTAGAATTTTCCTTTTTCTAGTGGCATAAATATAGTCCGTAAATGATATCCAGTACTGATTATGGCAAATTCTGCATGGTTTGAAAATGAACACACTTACCGATGTATCATAATCTCTACCTGCTCGAGAGTCTAATAATCCGAATAGTGAATATTTTATAATCTTTCCTGATCTTCAGTGGTATCAGTTTAAAATTTACTGGATTGATAATAGCAACTTGATAAAATTGAACTAGCTTCGCGTGATATCAGGTCAAGTCAACGTAAATTTAGTTGCGTGAATAAAATATAGTCGTAGAACTTATGCATGGACTGTATATGCAGTGAATACCGTAAAAATTATATTTTAGAAATTAAATAAATTAAACCATAATGGCTACCTGGACTGTCTATCATCTTCGCATACTCGATCCTCGTAAACACGTGATATGAGGTCAGGTCAACGCAATTTCACTTACCCAGGTAAACAGGTTATACTTGTATCTCTGATACACGTGTTTTACATACAAAAAAATAAATAAATAAATAAATAAAAATCAGAAAAAATAACGCGAAGAATATATTTCGTAAATTTCATAAATCGGGCTATAATAATCACGTAAACTATTTGCTATGTTTACAAGCTCGTTTCTCGTATCAGGTCAAGTCACGTCAGACACGAGTTTACTAATCGTTATGACGGGAAAAATTCGTTACATGGTAACGAAGTGAAAAACTAACATCGTTACATTGTAATGGAGTAAAGGCCATAGGCTGACAATTTTATGGTAACAATTTTGAAACAGAATTGCGCCTGCACGAGGCATGAAAGTGCAACGCGTTGATGCGTTAATGAAGTCGTTACTTCTGCCTCGGGTAACTAGTTTACCATGCATTGTGATTCTGCTGACACAGCCAATTATCGACCGTTGCAATTATACCGAATCGATAATTTCAATTAGCCACGGTTCAGTGGCGTTTCCTGAAACGTGAAGTTTTCAATCCAACCGGAAGTTCCACCGGTCCTGGAACCTAAGTTGACCTCTCCACCTTCTGTCTGTCACGTCGACGACAACTTTTCGCCACGATGCAATTAAAACGGACGGATCGGTGTCACGTTTGCAGCGTAATTCACTGACAAAATAGCGTTGCATCACGGATTCCACTAAATTGTCTTCCGATGTGTAATTCTCTAATTTTTGTCATTTCTTACGAAACTACCATCGTTGTTGTTACGACGCGAAACGGTGCTGAAAAGGTACTAAATTGTAACAAACAGCAAATATTTTGACAGATTTTGTATTTTTCCTCACATTCGTAGTAACTATGTGTAAATCTCAGGATTATTTAAATCAATGGGTATCCCTAACTTAGCCCCTATGGGTACTACAATTGAAGAATTTGAAAATTAGGACGGAAAATAAAGAACAATGAAAGCTGAATAATTATATGAATTTTTTTTGAAGAAATTGTAATTTTTTAATTACATTGAATAGAAATTTCTTAAGGATTTTGGTAGTAATTGCAAATAGAAATATCATTGTCACATCCGGTGCAGAAAGAACTAATTTCAGCGTGGTAATGATATTTCTAAATAATTAAATACAGTATTCTGTAAATACATTTATCAATTACTATTGGAAAAAAGATAATGAAATTTATCTCGAAGAAAGTCCTCGACGTACAAAAACATACACTTTCACTTTTTAGCTAAAGAAAGAAAGGCGAATCTCATAATTTTTAATTGTAATATTCGTGACAATTACTAACATATAGTAGTACCTGTATAATTAAAAATCGAAGATCACATACCTATCTATGTACTCGCAATATTCTACCATTTTATTTTCTGGTAAATACGGAAGAAGTATCCCTATCGAGCAAGGGACTCGAGCAAGGTGCAAAATATTCAGTGTCTAAACAAAAACTGAAAACTATTTAAATAGGAACAGGAAGGCGAATTTTATTATGGTTTCTTAACTCGGAAAGTTCAAGCAACTGCGCTCCTTCGGGAACCGTGTTCGCTTGCTCGGGAATAAAATAAATGCTACAAAAGTGCGATAAAACTTACAGTTACGTATTTACCTTTACCGTTTCGCATTCTCGTGCTACTATTCTCTGCGAATGATAAATTCGCAAACCCAATTTGACAAGCGGTTGTTGACGAAAGACAACAGGGATTGGCTTGCTTACGACTGCATCTGCGTCGTGGTTTCAAGCACTTTATCATGCTCTTTCGTACAATCCATGGTAATCCATGGAAGCTGGACAACTTCAGCGATTGATGGGTCGGCTTGAAATGCGTGGAGATGTGACAAAGGTACATTTTTTCGCGTCATAAGCGGAAAAAGCGATGAAACGCTTGGCAAATGAAAAGGGTTTCATTTTCACCTGGAACAGCGCGGTATCTGTTTATAACATTTGCTTTAAAATAATCTAGAAACAGAAACGATATATCGTTTACAAAGTTGCGCTCGAAGCGGCAGATTCGCAATATTTAATGTATTTTATTATTCGAGCGTGATACACAACCGAGAAATTTTTAATTTCGGTTTTATTCCTCGGAGAGAGAGATAGGACGGAATAAAATATATACGTGACAAAAAATTAGGTCATTTAGTATCGATTAAGGATAGTCACGGGATCAAAAAATTATACGTATTATTTAATTATCATGGTAGCAAGACGCAGTATTACACGTGAAAAATTGAAATTTGGCCAGATTTTATCTTATATCTATTATCCAGTTCTCGTTTGTAATTTTGGTAAAATTTTGTTTCAGAAATTCCTACGTAGGAAATCTATGCAGATTTCATATATCAACTTTTCTTTTCCACTTTTCTGGTCCCTTTTTAGCAAATTGTACGATTGAGTCCAAAATTATGAAATTATTCCTATATTTAGAACGTTACAAGGAGATATTAATTTCGGTATAATAAATCAAGCAAAGCGTTCAGAAATTTCTTAGGAGCCAATAGTATAATGCAGTTCTTAACTCAATTAATTTTATTCTCAACTTAGAGGATATCTGACATTCGCTAAAATGTTCTCTTCCTGTATATCAACACAGGTCAATTTTCCATAGACAATGTAGTTAACGACCGTCATTTTTGTTTGATAAGTAAATAGAAAATCAAATATTGTGCAGAGAAGCTTTTCATTCGAAAATTCATAAAATCGTTTGACTTCGTTCATGAATACTTCGTTTTATATAATAATATTTAAGATTCAAATCCTTCTGGATTCATCTAAATGCGATACAAAATTTTAAATAATCAAAATGCACTAATCTTGCTAAATGTATTTTATGATTTGAGACGTTTATACTTTCAATTATTTATTACAGAGCATCACGTTATATTAAATATGATATTTAATAAAACTTGTTTTGCTTCAAAGGAAATGATTATAATTATATATCAACAAATCATTACAATTATTTGTTGGCTAACCCAATATCTTATGTATTATATATACTTTTAGTTAGATAAAGTTGAATTTATATAATAAATAATTGTAACGTAAGTGTTTATTGGATTTATTGGATTGATTTCAAAGTAAATTAAGGGAATATTTATTCGAGGGATGTAGTTTACCTGCTACGATCAAGAAGTTATGTTAACGCGCGTATCCATTAAGCGATCGGATTACATTTTATTGTTATTATACATAGGTATAGCGAATTTCAGGCGATTTTGAGTTCCCGAGAAGTTCGTAATGGTAACTTTCCAAGATCTAGGATGGATACTGTTCCAATTTACTTGCCTGAGACTTTGGCTCGAAACCATGAACTTCGTCCCGTTTACGTAGCCTACCTACTCGTTGTCTCGAAAACCATCGGATTATATCATAATCCTGCATTGAATTTACTTTTCGTATAAGTCATACATAAAACGCACAAATATTCCATCAAATATTAATCGATTCTCGGTTCAGTTCGAATATCTCGAAATAGTTTCAGAAATTTTAGGAACGTTGAAAAATTTATTCCGCAATTATAATAACTATTACTATTATTACTATATTATATTATTATTATATAATTATTATTATTATAAATTATAAATTGCGATTATTGTAAATATCGATATAATAATATTTATTATATAATAATCGTGTAACGAGTAATTATAACTAGTAAATATTCGACAGCATAAAATGGCGAAACTGACGTGAATTTGGACCGTTTCTTATTTTACTAGAAAAATAATACCGGAATATTCCATGCCTAAAGAACGTATAAATCACAGAGCTATTAAGTTATTGCAATTAATTTTGGCAAATCTGGACCATCATGCATCGACGACCGCAAAGCTTTGTGAAGCGTCCATATAAAATGGCCAACGAGATTGCTTTAATCTCTTTCTGCCCTTTTCTTCCCCTTTCAGCGGAGATACACGACAACTAAGTTTTTAGTTTCCTCTATGAGCTACTGAGCACATTCGTCCACTCGGGACAAAAGGGTTTTAAGGCGTATCATTGAAAGATAAAGCGGCGTGCCACGATGAAAAGCGGAGCCACACACGGAACGAAAGAATGGCACTTTGCTGAGCAAAATAGAACGGGCAACTGGACCATGAATATTTTCAGAATGCCATTTCGTGAGCGAAGATTCGCTCTTGGAATTTCGCGACCGGCTGGAATATTTCGGTATTTACTTTGAAACGTTAAACATTTCTGCCATTAATCTGGATAAATCGCATATTTTCGAATTATCCACCTGTATCCGTAATATAGCTGCCTAGTAATAAGGTGTTACGAGAAAAGAAATTTCTTTGTAGAAAATATTATTGAAAAAAATGAGTGTTGGACACTTATAAAGCTAAAATTGGTAAATTTTGTTTTGCAGATGTGTCGTCCATCCAAGTAACCATTAAGATCACCATCAATCTACGCTCGTTCCATCGATATCTGGTGTGACGTCAGCAGGACCTGAGAGACTAGGCCTGTGATGCGAGAGGAGCCATCCTAATCAGATTGAAGGGCGAGTGCTACGTGAACACGGTTCAAGAGGTCAGTTTAGAATTTTCCTTTTTCTAGTGGCATAAATATAGTCCGTAAATGATATCCAGTACTGATTATGGCAAATTCTGCATGGTTTGAAAATGAACACACTTACCGATGTATCATAATCTCTACCTGCTCGAGAGTCTAATAATCCGAATAGTGAATATTTTATAATCTTTCCTGATCTTCAGTGGTATCAGTTTAAAATTTACTGGATTGATAATAGCAACTTGATAAAATTGAACTAGCTTCGCGTGATATCAGGTCAAGTCAACGTAAATTTAGTTGCGTGAATAAAATATAGTCGTAGAACTTATGCATGGACTGTATATGCAGTGAATACCGTAAAAATTATATTTTAGAAATTAAATAAATTAAACCATAATGGCTACCTGGACTGTCTATCATCTTCGCATACTCGATCCTCGTAAACACGTGATATGAGGTCAGGTCAACGCAATTTCACTTACCCAGGTAAACAGGTTATACTTGTATCTCTGATACACGTGTTTTACATACAAAAAAATAAATAAATAAATAAATAAAAATCAGAAAAAATAACGCGAAGAATATATTTCGTAAATTTCATAAATCGGGCTATAATAATCACGTAAACTATTTGCTATGTTTACAAGCTCGTTTCTCGTATCAGGTCAAGTCACGTCAGACACGAGTTTACTAATCGTTATGACGGGAAAAATTCGTTACATGGTAACGAAGTGAAAAACTAACATCGTTACATTGTAATGGAGTAAAGGCCATAGGCTGACAATTTTATGGTAACAATTTTGAAACAGAATTGCGCCTGCACGAGGCATGAAAGTGCAACGCGTTGATGCGTTAATGAAGTCGTTACTTCTGCCTCGGGTAACTAGTTTACCATGCATTGTGATTCTGCTGACACAGCCAATTATCGACCGTTGCAATTATACCGAATCGATAATTTCAATTAGCCACGGTTCAGTGGCGTTTCCTGAAACGTGAAGTTTTCAATCCAACCGGAAGTTCCACCGGTCCTGGAACCTAAGTTGACCTCTCCACCTTCTGTCTGTCACGTCGACGACAACTTTTCGCCACGATGCAATTAAAACGGACGGATCGGTGTCACGTTTGCAGCGTAATTCACTGACAAAATAGCGTTGCATCACGGATTCCACTAAATTGTCTTCCGATGTGTAATTCTCTAATTTTTGTCATTTCTTACGAAACTACCATCGTTGTTGTTACGACGCGAAACGGTGCTGAAAAGGTACTAAATTGTAACAAACAGCAAATATTTTGACAGATTTTGTATTTTTCCTCACATTCGTAGTAACTATGTGTAAATCTCAGGATTATTTAAATCAATGGGTATCCCTAACTTAGCCCCTATGGGTACTACAATTGAAGAATTTGAAAATTAGGACGGAAAATAAAGAACAATGAAAGCTGAATAATTATATGAATTTTTTTTGAAGAAATTGTAATTTTTTAATTACATTGAATAGAAATTTCTTAAGGATTTTGGTAGTAATTGCAAATAGAAATATCATTGTCACATCCGGTGCAGAAAGAACTAATTTCAGCGTGGTAATGATATTTCTAAATAATTAAATACAGTATTCTGTAAATACATTTATCAATTACTATTGGAAAAAAGATAATGAAATTTATCTCGAAGAAAGTCCTCGACGTACAAAAACATACACTTTCACTTTTTAGCTAAAGAAAGAAAGGCGAATCTCATAATTTTTAATTGTAATATTCGTGACAATTACTAACATATAGTAGTACCTGTATAATTAAAAATCGAAGATCACATACCTATCTATGTACTCGCAATATTCTACCATTTTATTTTCTGGTAAATACGGAAGAAGTATCCCTATCGAGCAAGGGACTCGAGCAAGGTGCAAAATATTCAGTGTCTAAACAAAAACTGAAAACTATTTAAATAGGAACAGGAAGGCGAATTTTATTATGGTTTCTTAACTCGGAAAGTTCAAGCAACTGCGCTCCTTCGGGAACCGTGTTCGCTTGCTCGGGAATAAAATAAATGCTACAAAAGTGCGATAAAACTTACAGTTACGTATTTACCTTTACCGTTTCGCATTCTCGTGCTACTATTCTCTGCGAATGATAAATTCGCAAACCCAATTTGACAAGCGGTTGTTGACGAAAGACAACAGGGATTGGCTTGCTTACGACTGCATCTGCGTCGTGGTTTCAAGCACTTTATCATGCTCTTTCGTACAATCCATGGTAATCCATGGAAGCTGGACAACTTCAGCGATTGATGGGTCGGCTTGAAATGCGTGGAGATGTGACAAAGGTACATTTTTTCGCGTCATAAGCGGAAAAAGCGATGAAACGCTTGGCAAATGAAAAGGGTTTCGTTTTCACCCGGAACAGCGCGGTATCTGTTTATAACATTTGCTTTAAAATAATCTAGAAACAGAAACGATATATCGTTTACAAAGTTGCGCTCGAAGCGGCAGATTCGCAATATTTAATGTATTTTATTATTCGAGCGTGATACACAACCGAGAAATTTTTAATTTCGGTTTTATTCCTCGGAGAGAGAGATAGGACGGAATAAAATATATACGTGACAAAAAATTAGGTCATTTAGTATCGATTAAGGATAGTCACGGGATCAAAAAATTATACGTATTATTTAATTATCATGGTAGCAAGACGCAGTATTACACGTGAAAAATTGAAATTTGGCCAGATTTTATCTTATATCTATTTATCTTTATATCTATTTTATTTTATATTTATCATTCTTACCCTCGTCACTAGATGGATTCCAACTTCAAGGAGGTTCGAGGACTTTCTCGCAAATTCTCGAAAAACCTCCACTTCCTATATATATAACTTCCAGATCTTTCAATAGCATACCCTAAAGCAGGCCCTGTTGGAAAAGCCTTACTGATGAGTTTACTTAGCAGGCCCAGGACGAAACGCATCCCTTCTTTCTCCTTTCGTCCCTTCTAGCGCCATTGCTGACGCGGATAGGGTTCGTATCGATCATGTATGTATCTCATCAAGTCGCCATTCTCGTCACCTGAAGTTTATACCAGGACATCGCACAGAAGCTCAAATCTTCCAGGAAAGCGTGTCACGCAATTTACGAGCTCGTAAAAACATTAATAAAAAGCACCCCTCTTCTCTAGCGTTTCTACCCTTCCGGCCGTTCTGTCACCTTTTCGTTCCTTGAAATACGCATCCGCAGTATACGTTCCTTGTACACGTTTGATACTCTCCTGTACATCCGTTCTTCGTTATAAATCAACCCAGTCGGAGAGCAGGCCGTGAGCTTCTAGCCGCGAGTAGTGTATAGTCCGTGCGAGAAATATAGCCAGCTCGTAAAATTAGTTTTGAATTTAAACGTGCAAGTGTTTCAATTTCGGAAACAGCGAGACACGAGATATTTAGAAGAAGATTAAGAATCTGAAAGTCGACCATAATTTGCAATTATTCCTTTCATTGTTAGGTATCATTAATCAAGCAATCTGACTTGGATCATTTGAAATTTCGCTCTTTTAAGAATATATATAAGTCATGCTTCTATACGTATGTGACCACGAACTAGAATTTTATTACATTAAATAGCGAAAGGGTTTACTTACAGTGGTTCACAAAACGTTAAAGTGCTTTTAAACGTCTGAAATATGAAATAAAGGATCTGTAGCGGTCATAGGCTATCCTCTGCTTCATCTTATTTTCTCACAGACAAAAATGGATAATGTTAATCACTGGCAGGGGGCTGATGTAGCGAGCAACGTTCACATTCTCATCGCTAGATGGAAAATGGAGGTTCGAGGTTTCTTGCAAGTCCTCGTTGAATCTTCGACTCCCATAAATACAGAGTTCCTACGCTACCTAAGTCTGAGGCAGGGCCTACTAGAAACCCTTACTCTATTAACAGGCCTGGGATGAAACGCGCATTCCTTCCTTGCGTTCTTCTACCTGCTACCTAGCATAGCAAGATGGTCATCAGAATACCAACAGGACTTGTACCGTAAGAATCACAATTAAACTAATCCTCACAAATCTTATTGGGAGAAATTTGGTATAGCTCGAATTCTTCCTCGATTGTTCCGTATCTCAGGTTTCAATAATCACGAAGAGTCGCCAAAATCATCCAAACTGTCCTCTCACACAGGGTGTTCCTTTATACAGATACTCAAAGGCACTATCAGCCATTCAGGATACCTTAAGATTCAAATTTCAAGGCTTACGCAGGTATACACGCAAATGTAGTGAATAGAAAAGAACACTGCACGCATTGGTAGATCCTGTGAGGACACAGGACTCCTATTGTGCGATGATGGACAGTGCTTAGTCGACGAGTACTGCTTTTCGTTCATTAACGAACGTACGTAAATTAATAGCGAGTGGTAGTCAACGAACTAAATCGAGAATTCCAAGTTAATCCGAAAATTTTGTCCATTTTATCACTAGGTGTTAGGTACCTAGGGACTGTAAGTAGCTAGAAACTCCAAACTTTGCTGGGTTTCGGGGACTTCAACGGTATCCTTTTCCCATCAATCGAAGCCGCCGCTTTAGACACAGTAGTTTACGATATCGCTCTTACGATTTTCTTGCGCTATATTTCTCGCGCGGACTATACGTGCGAGGTACGAACTGGGTAGCTTTGAGGTGTGTTAGATCGGACCGATGCACGCGACGTGGTAGCGGAACTGGCGGCGTGGAACCCTCGTTGATCTATGAGTCGGCCGGAAACTAGAGGATGCACGGTTGGAACCACCGATAGAAGAAACCGGAAGCGCGCGCGGTCCTGGCGAGATACGCCGACGGAAACGTAGCAGTAAAGCGAGTAAAGTGGAAAAGGGTGGCGTGGTCGCAGCTGCCTGCGTTTTAGGGTTTTCCAGGCTGGCGATGAAGCAGTCCAGTTAGTGCTTATTGTTAGTTAGATATCGAGTGAAAATGTCAGGCGAAACGGGTGGCAGAGTTTCGAGTGGCGATTGCGAGGTGCAGAATCGCGGTTGATCGATCGTTCGGCTGTGGCATAAACGCTTTATGGGGTTGATAAGATGGCGTTGGAACGTAAAGGGAATTCGGGATATTTTGGTACTGTAAAACGTGGCCGAGAAGGGGTAGCGTTTGAGTTGGAAATATTGGGGAGTCGTGTGAAAGTTGGTCGGATGTTTTGAAGCTTCTTGAGCAAGTAATTTAACGAGTAACCAAGTAAATAAGTAAATAAGTAAATGCATATAGGTAATAGGAAATGACGATATTTTCGGCCGAGATATTTGAGTTGGGAGTAACGTAGGTGGCGGAGCTAAATGAGTCGTTCTGTATAATTATATGTCTGCCTCAATCAAAGTTAGTAATTTTGCTAAATTTGTATGCTTTTAGAGCTAGAATTTCCAAACTAATCGCAATTATGGACTTCCCGTTTTCGTAATTACTAAAAGCATGCAGCTGCTTTTGGCAAAATTAATATTAACTTTTATTGAGATGGAAATGTAATTACAATATGTAGTTTGGTATCATCGTTTGTGTATAGTACATTATAATTTATAGGTCAATAGTTCTACCATTAATAACCGTTAAAATTAAGAAATTATAGTCTCGATAGTTTGTGTTGCGTTGATATCGGCGTAAAAGTAAATTAATTCGATGAAAAATTAATCGATTAATTATTCGGTATGAAATTCTCGAGAAGTAACAAGGACAGTTATACGTGGAATACGAGTTTATGAAATATGGATGTCTAGAAGGAAGCAATAAATATACGTATAAGGGATATATTCTCTTCGTAAAAAGACATGACAGACAGGATATGATAATATTCAAACTTGAAGTATCATCGATAACACGGCAAGCGTTGCAGCTTTCAACAATTCTAGAATCTAGAAAGCTCTAACTCCTTATAGAAAATGCATGCGAATTATAAGTAACATTTTTCTTTTTTATTTTTATTATTCTAATCTAATAATACTGCGTTCATTCTGCACATTACGTTTATTCGATAATAATATTAATGATATAATAATAATTATATAAATGTGTTAATTGAATAATTGCTTTAGCGAGTGCATTTCTATATTTTATACTATTTCTACTTTTTGTATAACTATAGTTCTTGAAAGCAAGTTTTATAAATATTTTAATAATTTTAATATTTTAATAATTCGCACAATTTTTTTTAGTTTGTTATATCTCATAGTCTGTCTCTTTCTGTATTTAATTTTAAATATTTAAAATAATAATTTAGTTTTATTCACTATATTAATTTTAGGCGAATATTGTAAATTATTTTGGATATTTATTGTTTGAAGATTCTTTTACCATTTATTCCCGATTTTCGCAATATTGGACGTCACTTTTCAAGCATCTTAAACCTCGTTTCCTTGTATTTTCTTCCCTATTTTCACGTTATACTCCTTTCCGCGTACGCATATTCCATTATCAGCTGATGGAATAATTTCTGCAAGTTTCAGGTTGAGGGTTCCGTTCGTTCATCCGGAATATCTCGCCTTCTTGCATCACCGCTTTGCACTAACGGAGCACTTGAATAATGTTTATACGAGGCTGATTGCCCATAGAGATATTCGCGGAAGATTCTTGAAGATTCAAACTTTCTGATTCATTACCGACGAAACTTCTCCTCTCTAACTCAAATGCCGCACAGTGTGTACGTAATTCCAGTTGAAATCAGCGAATATTTCATTTGTCACTTCCCTCGTCGATCGTTTGGGCTTTGTCGAAAAATTCATTTCTCTTTCATACAGGGTGTTTCATTAACACTAGAACTACCGACCTTTAATGGGTATCCATCTATAACGTGCACAGGTTATAGTAATTTCAGCGGTACGATGAATATGAGCGAATATATTGATTACAGTTCTTTCTTAATACGAGTTGATACCAATTTTATTCTTAAAGCAAGTGTATGTGTTCGGTGATTGCAAAAAGGAAAATTCTGGGACCAGTCATTTTGACTGCGTTCGTAGTTCTAGTGTTAATATCGATCTCTATTATCACGTGTAATCAGTGAAGATATTAGTTACAGAAATTATATGGCTGTGAGAAAAATATGGTACAATGTTCATGAGCACTTTTAAATTAAATTTGGAAGTTAAAGTTAAAGTTGAAACAATAAATTGTAAATGAACTTTTCTCGCTTCGGCACGTAAGTAGTTCGTCCTTTTTATTTGACACTAAATGTACCAATATTTTACACACGTCTATTCTTACCATAAGAGGTCAAATGACCCTTCGTGGTACATAAAGTATGCAAAGAATTTTTCTCGGTAAAAATATAAGTTAAGAGAAAAATGAAAAGCGAGAAATTAAATAGCGAGGTAATATAAGAATTTTCAAAAAGTCAAATGAGCGAAAAAAATAATAATGAATGTACAATTTATGGAGTAAATTTTGAAAGGAATTATTTGACATCGCTTGGTACGTTCAGTGTTAAAATTACAGAAACACGCGAGATAAAGTGTACATTGTCAGTGATGCATCCTGTACGCGTTTGAAGATTGTTTCCCTTGCTTTCAGTAATTACGAAAGTTTCGAAATTGGATTGTATATTTATAAGCATTTTCTTTCATTGCAGTGACGTATACCTCATCTTCTTTCTTACTACGTCCCGGTGAAGAGGAAATTAATGGGAAAGGGGTGCTGCATTCTATCGAACGTAAGCATTGGTGGGTGCAGCACTAAATCATAATGCGATTCTAAAGGGGCGGTGCAGCTCTGAATGTTGGTTACTCAGACAGAAGAACAGTGAAAAGATCATCCTCCTCCTTTGTGCTTCTTAGTCTAATTTCTAATTCATATTCCATATTCATATTCATATTCTATATCTTACTATATACATATATATATAACAATTACCGACATTACGAAAGAAGGTGCGTAATAATAAAATCTAGAAGAATTTCAAAAAATATCCGGCTTCAAATATTAATCAGTAACGCAGCTGAATGTATTCCGATGATTAACAGGTTAGTTCCAATATGAAAGATTTCAGGATTTAATTAACAAGTGCATCGACAATAGCGCGTGTAATTGGATTCGATAAAATGTTAAATGCGCTACGACATGGTCACATAATTACGTTGGAGGGGTTCACCCGTGGAATTGATCGAATTTAAAATTAACATTATCGGTAACCATGTATCGGAATTGGTCACAAGAGAGTAGATATTCCATTCTAGATGGAACGATTCGATATCCGAGACTTCTTTCGCTTCGTGGAATTCTTCCAAGATAGAGCACGATCTATCACGAACGTTTTAATGCACGTGTCAACGTTAACTCATCTCAACGTTGATAAAAGCCTGTTAGAGTATTTTTCTCTTTATCTTTGTAGTCCAATACGAGATCCCGTACGTGTGAGTGGAATTTAAATCCTCGGTGACTGGCGAAGTTAATTGGAATCATTGCTAATTCCCAGTAGAATTACTCCGGAGGTCATCATCCCGAGATTCCATAGAAAATTCAATAATTTCGATAGAATTCTGTAGTCAGGTAATTCCAATCCGACAGAGTGGAATCTAATCAATCAATTAACTGTAGCGATGCGGGTTAACGTGGTCAGGACACCTGATACTACTGTTATAAACATTAGGGGTTAAAAGCTCTAATCGATCGGTGGTGCAGCATATGACACCACCATTGTAAACGTTGGGATTGAAAGTATTAAAAGATCGATGATTCCTGACATTATTTCAGGTAATAATAATAATATCAATAATTAATAATAATAATTAACAATATAACATAACAATTCCATATTATACTCGTAATATTGCGGTTATGCGAGTATTTATTTATTTATTTATTTACTCATTCATTTCTTCAAAGAAGTGGTATATCGTTTAAAAATTTATAATAGCTTTTTGGAATGTTCAATGAACGTGATTATTTGAGCGCGTTGTATAATCGTGAAATTTTTAATTTCGATATTAATTTTCGCGAAAAGGGAGAGGTCGACGAGATGTAAAACGAGATTACAAGATTACATGGAGCACCTAAATTCGGTAATCCCTTTATTTCCTACGAATTTCGAAATTTGATGTCTGACGGTGCATCAAAACGAATCGTGCAATGTCTGCTTACGCGGGATGTAGCGGAACTCGATAATCCGAACAGCGAATTTGAGGGTTTCAGTCTCCGGTTTCTCCCCTTGAAGAGGTGTAGAAAAATACGGTCATGGCCTGCCACTTTATAATGCAAAGTGACGTTACACGTATAATCGATGTCGACGACGAATATTCGCTGAATGCTGCTGGCTTTCCAGTTCAAGTACAACCCACTTCAGGCCACCGATACGATCTTATCCCTCATTTACATCCGGCCTTCTGATTAACATGTTCGACGCCAAATTCGCCGCAGAAACTTCGGTAATGTCTTCGATTCAATTTCAGATTGTTCGATGTTCCACTTCCTCCGGTGCTTATGAACGCATATAAGTCTGTAAAGCAAGTGGTATAATCGAGAAGAGGGTGAGTCGTATCAGCGTAAGATTCTTTGATTATGGCACATACGTGCTGTTTTCTTTAAATAGCGTATTTTCATCGTGCTTTCTTTCAGTAATATCTAAAAATCGAAGGAAGAGAGGAAAGGCTTCCATAGTGAAACGAAGGTTTGTTCGTGCGCGTGATGCATGGATCTAATTACTACAAGCGTTAGCCATTAATTAATTTTCTTTTAACACGGTTTTAAACGTATTTTACCTGTTTTCGAAGCACGTATAATTAAAAATGTTTCTAATTAAAAGTCAGCTGAGTGAGCGAATTGAAATTGAAGTAACGTCTCAAGCAATACTCAAGGTGTAATTATCTTATTAAGTTATTAAAGTATCGTTAGCTCTTAATGATATTATAAAGAACAAAAAACTACATGAAAATGTAAAACTCGATTTAAAATATGAGGTAGAACTGTACTTTTCAAGTGCCTTGATGAATAAAAGAGCATGAAATTAAGGTTGCAATTTGTCTCAGTTGTGCGAAATATTTTTAATTGAATTGAATTGGTTTAGCGATGAAAGAAGTAAGAGATTTTAGAATTTTAGAGATACGAAGTTATTTTCTACATTTTTCCAAGGTCTGTAAAACGATAATGTCGTACTGATCTCGTAACCAATTAATCGCTGCGATTCGTATGACGGCCATTTTGTTAACATTCAGTATCAAAGAACGAACAGAGGAAAATTTCGTTAAGAACGTTGTAAATTAGAATTTTAGAGAGACGAAGTTATTTTCTATACTCTTCCAAGATCTGTAAAACGATAATGTCGTACTGATCTCGTAACCAATTAATTGCCGCGATCCGTATGACGGCCATTTTGTTGACATTCAGCAGCGAAGAACGAACAAAAGAAAATCTCGTTAAGAGCATTATAAATGCGTCGATAAAATTAATTTATATTTTATACATTCTCCATGAAATACTCTGCAACATGCTTTATAAAATGCTTTACAGATTAACGTTAAATTGCGGAAATATATTATTATTTTTAGACATCTTTGATACCTGAATTGTCATTACACCTATCATTGATTTAATAATCGATTAGTATTCCTTCAATCTGTAATAATAATTTTAATGAAACTTAGCGTTAGAATTAAAAAACGAACTGTACTCATTTCCGTGGATAAAAAAGTATAAGAAAAATTTGAGAAATTTATAGATGTAGAAATGAATCGTAGAATGAAGGAAACCCTACCGGACAGAGTCCATTTGACACATGGTCTGGGAGTTGAATTTTTTGCTGGAAATTCTATATTTCTAATTGCAGTGTCATTAATGGAATTACTCTGTATCCACAGCGACCGACAACCGTAAACTCGGAACTTTCGAATTTATTAAATCGTCCGTCACTGGCAATTATTAACTTTCCCGGATCTCTGCTTCATTTGACACTAGTTAATCATCCTCACAGGGAAAAAACGTGGTCGTATCTTAGACTACACGATAATTGACCCGTAATTGTCTAACGAGAGGGAAAATCGCCAAATGGAACACGACAGAGTAATTTCTACAGAGTTATGTAACTCGCGAGCAAATATTTCAGAATTTTTACGAGAATATGTAATGTTCCAAGGGAAAAAATGTATCAACTTCTTGCTGCTCACGCGTGTGCGACCTATTCTGCTGCTAATTGTGGCCAGCAATTACCACGAGATGCGTAAAATTAAATGCAATTAATAAAATTAATAAAATTAATAAAATAACGAGCAATTAAATTGGTCGTCGACGCGGGTCGAGGAAAATTATCCGAAAAAATTATCAATGAAAAATTGTCATCGCGATATTTCCCACTTTGGCGATTATCAGGGCAGATTTCTGTCGTTTGCCTTATTCCCAACGAATTCAAGGAAATGCGTTCTTTATTCTCGTTGATTTAAACGTCGAAGCTAGAATCGTTCGCTTTGATACTCTTTCGGTGCTCCATCCTCGGTTTCTTGTGTCTCGTTTAAGTGTATCTCGGCACAAAAGTGGAGGCAAAAATTCTCTAACTGCCAGGGGTAAGGTAACAGGATTTATTTTTCTCGTAATCGCATCGTTCACAGTTTTCCGACGTCTCGTCTCGAAAGAAGTCGGCTGTTTAATCCCGGGGTGGGAAACGAGGAACTAAAAACAGGCGCACGTTTCATCCCCTTTTGCTTTCGCTGTAAGCTTCTTGGCTCCCCGTCCCATCTTTTTCGTCCCTTTTCTCATCGCTTCTCGAAATTTTCTCCATTAGGTAAAATAATCGATCGGAGACGTGGAAAAAATCCAAAAGAAAACCTAAAATATCGCTAAAATAAAATAATCGCTGGAATATCCACACAGAGGCCGAAAATCGGAAGTATTCACACGAGTGTCTATCAGGCTTCCACTATTTTTCAATTTCGACCACGAGACGTGGAATGTTCTGACTTTCGTTTAGCACGATTAATAAATTTACTTTTCATTGGAGAATTATGAGTGTCACACGTGAAGATTCACGTTCTTCAAGCCCGTGGCAGTAATCTTAGGATAAAGGAGTTCTGCTGTCATCTATGTAATTGTTAGAGGACCAAATGTTCTTCATTTTCTCCATTGTTTAGTTTCTTATTGTTGGAATGCTAAAGACATAAGTCGAGACATCTTACATATAACCTCGATGTTAAAATGTGTTTTGATTACATACTAATGTATGATTGTGTACCTGTCGGTCGGTCACCAGCCAAATTCCTTTGTTCAAACGACTCAGTCTCTATGCAATCGTTGTACAGCACACACTGACCGAATTATCAATTATTAAAGCGTTGCCTCTTTATAATTAGTATTTATTTCTTTTTAACTCCACTGCCATACCAAATTCTATCACCTTTTCTACTACCAACTTATTTCTACTTCTAATCTAAATCCCTATACAAATGACTCTCATTCGAATACTTACAATCAATTTATCAAGACGAGCCAGTAAAGATAAACATTCTGAGAAATTCACCTGATAGAATGGTATCTTATCCATATATTTTCCTTCCTTCGTTATCTTGTCTCGTTGAACCGACTAATCAGAGATTAGAGAATTACACTAATCATAGACAAAGACTGGAAATAACCTGGAATAACTTAACTACTTGAGGAACACTGTTGCAAAGTCTTACAAGCTCCGAAACCTTGCATTTTGCATCGAATTTCCGTCAATTCAAAGAACTGTTCCACGTGGGAATTCCTTGTCAGTAAATAAAATCGCGTGGCACGTTCTGAAACCTTTCGAGAACGTTGGCCACCGATGCTAACGTTGGCACCGCGTCGGTTCGAGTGTGGAATCCCTTACTTATTTATATGTGCTCGGTTAGCTCGAAAGGACCCTTTTGACCTTACCTCGGCCCAGACTCCCTTCCATTCATTGTAGCACACCAAAGGCTGCATTCGTATTTCTTGGAAAACCTCGACGTCGGATTTTCGCCGTAGGCAACACTCACGCTCTCCCGGCATCCGTTTTACGAGTAGATGGCGAAGAACGATTTTGATGGAAGATCGCGGGATAGAGCGAATCTCGATTCACAGACAAACGTCTTCAAAAAGTAGGATCGCGAGTCCGATTCACGTTACCTCCAAGTGCGCGAAGGAAGCAGGAAATTTTCTTCCAGACGTCTTGGAACCTAGAGTATCCTTCACAGGTCTCGTTCGAGCGTGGGATATCCGTGGATGTGGACGGAGATAGCTTTGACTTGGTACATTGACAGATACACGAGCTAGTGCGACTAGAAAACAGATGAATTTGAATAGAAGAAATATAGAATCGTCGAGGACATGTCTTCCAGATTGGTCTGTTAACCCCTAGCGCGTTGAGTCGTTCTAATCTTGTTGGTTCCTAGTGAAGCATCAATTTGTAATACAGATGTCGATTGTTAATAAATCATCGATAATTTATTGTCTTCAGCGTACAGGAATTAAATATTTATATCTTCCTTGTTTAATCGAAGTCGACACTGAAAAAGGAGAGAACAATAAGAACAGAATAATACGATCACTAAACTCGGAAGACTAATTTAACTCAGGAAAAACACACTAAAATAACATAACTATAACACACGGAGACACATTCTAATTTGACTCTGTCCAATAACTGAACGACTCACGCTTATGCTGGTCACTATCTTTTTCTATGAAGACTCTTCAACGCTTCTTCGCTAAGGACTCTGCTTGTGTCATCAAGAGTCCTGTTTTTATGCTTTTCACAATGCTCGATGGCGTGCCTTCCCCAATCGCTAATTGGCTGATATGATTCAGCCCATTAGCGATTTGCTCCCTGTGACGATTACGATTTTGTTAACCTACGTTTCACCTCTTCGTAGAGACCGCGCAATTTAGCTTTGCTACCAAAAATAGCCTTTCATAATAGTATCATTGTCCATTTGCTTCTAGAAAATGTTACGCAGATCATCGATCGGTTCATAATTTGTTTTTTCCAAAATAAGAAATCCCGAATCGGCAATAAAAGTGATTACGAGACATGCACTGCCAAGCTAGAGGCATGACTGTTAGAAGCTACCTAACGAATGACATGTCTTTGCGAAATAAAATTAAAACAGATTGTATTTCTCACATTCTTCGCATACAAAAATTAGGAACACTTAAATAAAATAGAACGTCGAGTCCAACTCGACACAGGATAAGCAATAAAGAGTTAAATGAGTCAATTTAATTATTGATTCTCCAATTCTCCTTTCGTAGTAATAATAATAATATTAATAATCGGATGAAAAGAATGAACGATTTTTGATTCCCTGCATGGGGTGAAATGTCGTTGAACTTTCCCCTAAGTACAGTTCTCTGTTTGCATACAGTTGCCGTCCGATTGTATTTGCGTCTCTTGGACCAGATGCGACATTAGTTGTGCCAAAATCGAGCAGTCGCATATGACTCGAGTGTTCGACAAGTATAGATATCGGGACGGGAAATTCGCAAATTATGTTCCAGGGTCACAATACCGCATAGCCGGAAAACTTCTGGGATCTGGATGAAACGATACGAGTCCCATGGGAACTGTCTCGCAGTAGGTATACCGACGTTCTCTGCGTCCTATTGAATAACTCAGCGTTAACATCAACCGCGCCTCACCCTTTGCCCATGTTGCTCTTCACCCTCGGCCATTCGGGGAGTATCGGGATGTGGGGACGAGGGAAAAGCAGAACCGATGGGAAAACACTCATTTGCTGGCTTACGAATATAACGAACAGTGCTATATTTACCGGTAATGTGGAAAATGTCCGCTCAGTTTCGCGCCATCTTTATTACGTTCCTCGTTGGTCCCTGCGGGTGTCGCGTTATGGAAATGCGAATCAATTGAAGTACAATATTTACTAAATAATATTAAAATATTATTAAAATAAATATTTAATAAATAAGACCAAGGACAGTTCGCTCATATATTTACAGTCTGACTGTTGACTTGAAAATAATTCATAGTCTTCGGGAACATTTCAGCAACCTCCCGAGATCCTTCCAAAGATCCCCTCGCGTCCTATCGGAACATATCTCGGGTGTGGTATAGAATCCATTCGACTTATTAGACTTTGGCCGGGTTCAGAGTAGATTAAGACCGACCAGACACGACTGCGAGATATCCAAATGAATTTGATCTTACGCTTTATCCTTGCTTCGAAGATTAATTGACGGATTATCTTCAGGCACAGCTCTTCGTAGATATCGCGGTGTAATAAAGTACAGGTAATTCAATGGTATTTGTGTCTCGATGATTCTAATACTTGACCATAAATTGACATGCATATATTCATAGCAGAAGCAATTATTTTCGTTTATTTGCACAAAATTTCTATCTGTCAATGGAAAGCTTTACGAAAGGCAACGATAATAAATAAAAATAATAAATAATAACAAAAACAATAATAAAGGATTTACTAAAATAATTAAGGACTCATCGAATGAAACTGTGTGTTGTATAATGATTTTTTCAAAGTTACATAGAATAATTACAATGGAACTGTTAAACAATTACAACGAAGGAGAGACTAATCTGACATTTGTTACACGATGAATAACTAAAGATTTACATATGTATGTATTTATTCTTTCATGTACTCAGTGCCGCGAGAAATTCTTTTTGTCAAAAGGGTGGTGTGGTGATTGACAAAATGAAAGAAGACCAGGACGGTGTTGCACGATTGTTAGTTTCGGTGTATGGTATACATAGTTCATGCAGAGACAGCGAAGTTTGAAGGAACAACGGAAGACGATGGGACGATGGAACGTTCAATGCACTAAATTATCGTTGAGTTGTCCAAGGATCTAGACAGGCTTGCAGTTTCGCAGTTTCACGGCTTGCGAATTGCGAGTTCGGTGTAGCTGCGTTTCCATTTCCGTTCTAACGTTGTCCGATTCTCCGTGAGAGGAGAGGCATGAAGAGAAAGAGAAAGAGAGATGAGACGGATGAGTACACACGTGTACTAGTTGTAGAATCGCGTAGTTATTTGGCTGCATTCAATACGAACTGCATGCCTCAAATGCAAATAGTCGAATAGTCCATTCTGCTCTCGCGACACCTATTGTTCTATTACCTGTCCGTTCCTCTTCCTCCTATTACTAGTTCTCAGATGAAATTCGTTTTCCTTTGAATAACTTTCGCAATGGTGTCCTGTGCTTGACAATAAGCTGCTTCTTATTTGTTTATTTTGTTTATCTTTTCACTTAGTTTCCTATAGAGGTTATTAAAAGTTAATTAATATTAAATATCGTTAATAACAAATTGTTCGCAACGTAAATTTATAATAAAAGTGAAAAAAATAATAAATTATTGGGCATTACTTGAATTTACAACGTGCTTGTGTTAAAATGTACCTATAATTTACAAAAACTTCTATTAAAATGTACTATAATTTGCAAAAAGGTTATAAATTATTTCACCTATTGTTAATAACAAATTAACATTGTTAATAAACAACTGCTCACTCTGTATATTTATAAGAAAAATTAAAAAATTTATAAATGATTAGCTACTATAGCGGAAAAATAACAATTAATGGAATCGGTAAAATCCGGAAATTTCCGTCATTTACCAGTTTGGCCTCGGGAGTGTAACATCTAAATTTTTCGTGTGCGGGAGTGGGGGTGGGTCCGAAGTGAGGTTGGGACTAGCCACCCCAACCACACTCCACCCCCTTAACCAATTTGCTAATCAATGGGATGCGAAGTGTCTGACATGCAAGGAAGTTTCATTGGTTCGAGGATTATCCTTGGTCCACGTGTAAGTCTTGGCGAGTGTGGCAGTGGCTGGACATGAGCTAGGCCCGATCGGAAGGATGCCGAGGCATGAAGTTGTCTTGTACACGAGAGTCCATCTCGTAGGCTAGTCGGTCTTTCGAATAATCGCGAACTGGTTCGGGCGCGTCGCGATATTTTACTCGCTCGCGTTTTGCATATTTCATTCCCTATTTTTATGGGAACTTAGAAATATTAGAGTCAGTTGAAATAAAATATCTTAGCGTTGCGACAGTAAAGTTTTAGTATACCGAATCGAAGTCCCTTTGATATGACACGAAAATTTATAAAGTGTCAGTAGAATCGTTTTAATTTAATTCGCTCTAAGTTAGATTAGACTATCTTTGATACGGATAGCACCAGTAGGCTGCGTCACTAGGACGCATGTCCGGGTCTCGATGCGTAGCCACCTCCTCGTGGTGAGACCTGGTAATTGGTATCGTTTTCCAAAGAGAAATCTTTGGCAAACGATACGAAGCTAAGAGCTACGCACAAAGTTCAAGATATTTCCTATCTTTTGTAAATTTTCGATATTTCAGTTAAACATTTGATGATTTTTGAGGCTGC